>NW_026878965.1:0-25666 GCF_032173495.1 Musca vetustissima
GATAAAAAATTACAATTTGCAAAATTTAGAACAAATCGGATTGAAATATATTGATATTGGATTAACAAATTTTAAAACTTTTGACACTGTGGGGGAGGTACCAGAAGAAGTAGTCCTGCGGTAAATATATTACTATGTGTAAAGTTTCGATGAAAATGGATATTCCGTTCGCTTCATATGAAATGTTTTCAAAATGTTGACCCTTTGTGGAGGAGGTACTAGAAGAAGTAGATCGACAAGTCCCTTCTGTCAATATTATACAGTCATGGTTATAATATTAGGTTTTGCAATGTTTGGTTCAAATCGGTTAGTCCGTTCGTATCATATTATAAAATTAATTTGCAGCAAAATTTTGACCATTTTGAGAGGGAGGTATCAAAAGAAGTTGACCGATATTTTTTCATATTCGAGTACGATTTATGTTTGAAGGAAATATTACGATGTGCAAAGTTTGGACGAAATCGGTTACTCTCTTCGGGAGTTATGGTACACACCATTCAGGCAGACGCTAGTATTCGAGGACCACAGATTATATACCTTAATAATTTTCCATCATACTATGGTTAGGATGATTATCTCAAAAGCACCCAAACAGATACTGCATCGAGAGCTATTCTGACATAAGGGAAGAATCTCGTCTCCTGACGTAGTTGATCCACAGGTATCATGAGGAGGCACCCTATTGCAGTATTCAAGGCAGTGTTCTGATATGTATAAATACTTCTCAATTACGCAGCACTATCTCGCTGTCCATGTGGTGAATAATATGGCCGAAGATTTCGTGCAAGAAATTTAAATATTCCTCGCGTATAAAAATGCCGCTAAATCGGTAAGATAGGCATTCAATACGTAGATTCACGCAGATTTCCTCAACGATATGACCGTAATACTGGTAATGCCTCAAGATTCTTCGCTACTGTGGCTATCGACAAATTGAGCACTTCAGTCGGATACCCAACGCTTTATATTCCTTAGTGCTACGGATGACCCTTGCAAGAGTCAGTCAGAGTTAGTTTACAAAGTATTGTGGATAAATCGGCATTATATTATAACTTTTTTTATTAGGTTAATCTTCTTTATGAGGTTTTATTTGTCATACATGCAATTGAATTGACAATTTAAACCCACTGGCTTAACGAAATACAGTATAATGTAAACGTACTATAATGGAGATACTTGGATACATTTATTTATAAACTGTGATTAATTTAGGTACTGGTTTCAATGGATTATTATTATTTTTTAAAATTATAACAATTCTTCTTTTTAATATTTTATTAAATTTCCAAATTAAAAAATATACCGTTTTAACTTCACTCAAATAAAATATAATTTAAAATATCGGATGGCAATTTAACTCCCAGAAAAAACGCGAATCTATTAGTTCATTTCCAATACTCCCAGGGGCATTATCAATCTATGAATAAAATCGCAAAGTTTTATCTTAAATATTATAATTTCTATAGCGATTTTAGTAGTTTTTTTGATAAAAATACGATACATTCAAAATTTATTATTTTTGGGTTCTCTGTAGGCGGAAACATCACACTTCTGACGTATTGGTTTGATATTTATGATATTGTCAAAAATATCGTTTGAAAAATTATTTCTCCAATTTATCACATCAGTCATCCCGTCTCTGATATAGGGGCTGGTCTGTTGTTTTTGTCATTGACGGCTGACTTACACGTTGCGTAAATGTGTTTGTGACCTAGCATGTGATGATGTTTTGTCATTTTACTTTTTTTATTATTCAGTGTTTTTTCTTTATTATTTTTAATAAATAACTACTTTCAATGTTTATTGCTTTCCAACAAGCCAAAGACGCAGAATTCTATATTAATTAAATGTAAATTAAAATAAATTGTTAACGTCATCACTGGCAGAGATTCGTATTCGTTTTCAGTGTATGTGACACATGTTCTCAACTGTTATTTTATTTATTTTGCTCTCACATCAACTGCTCTCTTCTTGTTTTCTATGCTCCTACTCTCTCTTTTAATTCAAGTTTTGCAGCATCCCAAAAAAGAGGTGTGTTTCTGTTTTCTTGTGGGTTGTTGTTGTTGTGTCTGCTATGCGCTTTCTTTTGGCGCTTTTGTCCTTCACCAAGGACAGTGCCATGCATGCATGAAATGGCAAAGCAGAAACAATGTGACATTCAAAGAAAGCATACACAACGTGAATTGGATAACGTGCGTTTTTAACCATCCACAGAATGGCACACGCAAATACATGCACATGTATACCGACAGAAACTTTCAATTTCATCATGCAAACAAATACTGATGTACTTTTTAACGACTCGAGGCAATTTTAAAGAAAATTATGAAATCTTTTCTTTGTCAGAAGTTTATAGAGGACCTTGTTACGCAAAAATCTCGAGGATGAGTAACGTAAAAAGATATATAAACCATCGTCTGACAAAGCACCATAAAAGGGCTTCAGATGTCTTCTATCCATAGAAGAGTTTCAGTAGATCTTCTATGCATAGAAGAGCTTCAGCAAGTCTTCTATCCGTAGTAGAGCTTTAGAAGATTTTCTATCTGTAAAATAGTCATGTCACTTCCTTAAAAAAAAATAAGGTATCTCCAGGCTTTTATTGTCATCATAAGGCATCTATTAGACATAGAATAACTTCAGAAGGTCCTCTATCTATATTGGGCTTTAGAAAGTCTTCTGTCTATAGAAGAGCTCCAGTAGATCTTCTATATACAGGAGAGCTCCTATAGATCTTCTATTCATAGAAGAGCTTTAAATGAAATTCTATTTGTAAAATATACTCTGAAGGTCTTCTGTCTCTTTGTCAACAAATGAGGTCTTTCCAGGTTTTAATATCATTACAAGGCCTTATGGGCTTCTATCATCAATAGAAGGCCTTTTAGACCTTATATCGTAAATAGAATGTCTCTAAGGGTTTATATTGTCAAGAGGGTATTTAAGGCCTTATATCGTCAATTGAAAGTGTTTAAGGGCTTAAATTGTCAATAGAAAGCCCTTAGCATAGAAAATCCTTATATCGTCAAAAGAAAACTTTTCAAAGCTTCTATCGTTAATAGTAGGCATTTTAGAGCATAAATCGTTAATAGAAGTCTTTTAAGAGCTTCTATCATCAATAGAAGGCTTTTAAGGGCTTCTATTTTAAAAATAGGTCTTTAAAAGCTCCTACTCTCAATGGAAAGCCTTCTATCGTCAATACCTTCCAAGGCTTCTACCGTCAATATAGGTAGATGGTAGACGGTTCATAGAAGGTTTTATGGGCTTCTATCGTCTAAAGAAGACGATAGTAGCATTTATCGTTTGTTGTCCAAAATTCTGATCAACAACAAAATGACTTTAAGCGTTTCTCCTATCAATAGATAAAGTTTAAGGACATATGCATATTGTGAATAGTAGGTCTTTGAAGAATTTCATAGTTCATAGAAGGTCATTCATCAGCAATAGTAAGTCTTTAACAGTTTTGATCACTTTTAGGGGCCTTTATCAGGTGGTGATCTTTAATTAGGCAAGTCAGCTGGAATATTGGCTACAAGTGCAGGAATCGATCCCAAAGCATAGTCAGTCATTATCCTAAAAACACCCCTTAAAATCAAGAAAATATGATTTAACATTGTTCAGTTCTATTCCGACGTGATACTTTAACAACAGGGAATGTCACTGGAGCTCTGCTGCTGGTGTTTTGCATGCATTTTCGGATTTCAGACTTCTGCGAGTCTTTGTCGTCTTCTTTCCCGAATTTTAAATTAAATTTTTTGAAATGTTTATTAAGAATATTGAAACACAAAACCAGCCATTTTTCCCCATGCGGAAGTTTGCACGTGCTCCTATTGTTGGAATAGCCTCCTTTTTATCCTCCCTGTCTAAGTATTGCAAGCTATCAAAAGTAATCATGACAGCTACCCAGTCTTCACCTCTTTTGGAGGGGCTACTGTGTTCGACTCCACACGCGACGTAGGAATTCTTTTAATAAAAAAGTCCTTGCAATGTCATTCGAATAGTTACCAGAGAACTTCCAAATGAATTTGAGGTTCCTCTTAATCAGAAGAAATTCCTTGTCGGTAATAGAGACCCTGCCACGTTCGATAAACCGGTTGAAGAAGTTTCTTGGGTTGATGATTCATATATCATTTCGACAGGAAGGCCACCAGCACCAGCCTCTCCTTCAACGGCCAGTTGTCTTCGAATTCTCGAGACTTCGCTGCTTCATCCTCGCCAGAGATTGCATCCGTTTTAACCATCGTGGAAGACTCAGCTTGATTTGGAGGAATCACTAGGATAGCCATTTTGTCACAGTAGTATGTCAATTTGAGGTTCCTCTTAAACAGAAGAAATTCTTTGTCGGTAATGGAGTCCCTGCCACGTTCGATAAACCGGTTGAAGAAATTTCTTGGGCTGATGATTCATATATCATTTCGACGGGAAGGTCACCAGCGCCAGCCTCGTCGTCGCTGCTTCATCCTCGCCAGGGATTGCATCCGTTTTAATCATCGTGGAAGACTCACCTTGATTTGGAGGAATCACTATGATAGCCATTGTGTCACAGTAGTATGTCAAGGGTGAGTCACCCCAGAGAAGAATCAGGATACTCTTCTGACTAAGGCGAAAGGAGCTGGTTTCCTCAATATGGTCGAGGCCTCTCCAGTCTTGCGTTGATATCGTCGAGAGTGATGGGGGTTGAAGAAACAAAAGAGTGATCTGGTACATTGGCCGTTAACGTTTGTGGCGGCTGATTGGGATCTGACCTTGTAGAGTTCTAGACTGAGGGTGACATGACAGCCACACCAAAATCAGTCTAAAAATCGCATTACATAATATTTTTATTAAAAAAAAAGTATTTCAAAAGTCGACTTCATAGAATGTTTTGATGACTTGAGGTCAGCCGGTGCATAGCCTCTTTCCATGGTAAGGACTGGCAGGTAAAACTGAAACAAAAAACTTGTTAAGGCGCCTAGGTATCAACAAGGCTTTGCCCGATAGTCTAAAGTAACTAAAAACCTTATACAGAGTTTGCTTAAGGTTGACCGTAATGTACGCACCGACCCAACAAACACCATAAAGGTCGTTTCATCATCCCATCTACAATAAAGAGGCTGCTTACAAATTGTGGAAGGTCCGAAAGACTCAATTGGGCGCCAAGGGTGTACCATTCGTTGTTTATACTCAAGTTGATATTGGCACCGACAAAATCACCGATTATATTATCGGTATGTTTAAGATTGTAGACAAATTTCTCAACCTGAGTGTACGTAGTCCGTTTTTTTCGTTTTCTCAAAGGATAAAAAAATTTTGGCAGAAAATTTATAATGCAGTTCCGTTTATGTCCACTTTTTGGGGGAGGGTAAAAAAAATCGTCTTGGCCGAACTTCTTTACTTGTTTTCCTTAGTTGTAATCGTTACGATGAACATAAATTGTCGATTGGCATTGCTCTCTAATAACTTGACAACCAATAGCTGTGCCTTCCAAATGTCGATCAAAAATGACTCAAGTTACATATGACCAGTTCCATAGATAGGCAAGAAATCTCTCCTGGGGGAAACACAGTTGACTAGGCTGTTATTTATGCAACATAGATTTGCCTACATTATATTTTTCACGGATCAAAAAGAATATGTGATATACTCAATTAAAAAGTACATCGTAACAACTCTTGAATATAATTCCGATTTATTAGACGGCAAGAGTGTTCTCAACACAGTAAATTCTGTTTTCTTGCAACATTCCTCCAAAATATGACAATAAATATATATATGGACATTTATGCTTTTTTTATTTATATATAGGTAAACATGGGTATGCATACGTGTGTGTACCCACGTTTTGTTTCAACGTTGTATCACAATTTCGTCGAATTTTCAAAATCTTTTGTCTTTATTAATGTAATTCACTTCAATTGATGATGATATTCGCATGTGGCAAATGTGGAATCATTCAATTATGCTGGGGAGTGGGGTGCTGATGAAATTATTCTTGCAAGCCTATATGATTTTTGGCATGGATGTTGATTTCATTTATAAACCCCATAATGGAATGTGGTTAGTTCGTTGACCGATGTAAATTGGATTTTTTTTGGGACAAAATGTGTGCGCCAGTCTATGTGAATATGCTTAATTTTGTTATGTTATCAAAAAGATGATATAATTCAATTATTATTCGACTAGATGGGTCATAGGTCAGGAACATAAAAGGCGACATATTTTGCTATTAAATGGTTGTTATTAAATTTTTGTTAAAGATTTTATTACCTATACATATTTTTAGAATTCCTAACGAATTCCCAAATTAGAATTTCATGCTGCCCGAATGCCGATGATTCACTTCAGTTATAAAAAAACATTTTTTTGACAATCACTTAAAATGCTTGAGGACCTTAATAGCTGTTTTTTGGCACCAATATTACAATAAAACCAGAGGTTCAATTGTTCTCGTTTTTTAATACAAGCATTCGCACTTATGGTCAGTTCCATATTTTCCTCGGTTAAAATTTTCAACAATTCTTGAAAACAATCTCGGGACGACTTGTGTTTAAAATACCACTCACCTAATTTGTTTCTTAACGATTTTCTTGGCGCATCTTCTTCACAAGGAAAGCTGTCAGCACTATCAACCTGATTAATATCTTGTCTTGTACATGGAAAGTCATCGCAAGGCCTTATCGAATCGGAACCTTCAACATTTCTCGATGCTAGTTTTATAGAACATGATATTTTTTCCGCTTTAAAAAATTATCTTGGAATGACGTTTTCATGTTTTTTATTCTTCTTGTATTCAAACAACCACTATTTAATTTTACTTTTCTGCTAACATCTTTTAAGCGAATAAATCGACGCTGTTTTGTAAACTAAAATTTAACTTTCAAGTCAATATTTTTTCTAAATATATTTTATTAAAGTAATTCAAAAGTCAATAATAAAAACTTTTTGGTATTGAAATATCATTTGACGGCAGAATTGTCGTCCCAACAGAAAAAAATCCCCTAAGTCTGGGTTTACACATCCAACTTTTTAAGGAACTCTTTAGCTCTCCTCCTTGCCACTTTTTATACCTTTCATTTCTAAGAACTCAGCTTACAAAAGTTGCATGTGTAAACCCCCAGTAATACTGAAGAATGGCGCAACCACTCGTATATCTGGTAAGTGTTGCAGCCAGATTATTGACAATTTTTAAGTGTTCGTTTGTCACAACGTTATTCACCCCTCACCAGGGATGGTCCGTGTGACGAATTTTTAGGTTTTCGACTGTCAAAAAGGTGTAAACGTCGAAAACGTCATATACCTGTATAAAATGTAATAAATGTAGTAAACGTCATTTATTTCAATATTATCAGTATATACAGTTATTTTCAAGAATATTTATTATTTTTACATATATCTTACTATTCCTTACTAGAACTGATGTCAATTTTTTTGGGAAGAAAATTTTGAAATTTTATATTAATTTGAGTAAAGCATGCGTAATTTCCAAATTGATTAATCGAAATAGCTATTTTGTCAAAAACCTAATGGATTTGGGTAGGTTTCCGACGTTTCTGACGTATGTATTATACGTCGGAAATGTATGTCATTTACGTCACTGTTTCTGACGGGCCATCTCTGCCCCTCACTTCAATACGGACTTATCTTGTTTGGGCTAGATTCTGATGACCAATGTATGGTTCTGCCGAGGTAGATCTGCTTAACATATATAAACCGCCGAATAATAGCTACGAACTGCGTGTTTTGCTTAAAATTATCTTTCTGCAGGAGGGCAAAAACCGTTTGTTTCTATAGGATGCATTGCTCACCATGGGTTGTGCCATTACTTCTTAGGTAATAACCAGAGGAAAACAGTGCTGGCAGAGCAAATTGATAGCTCCATGTTCTACAAGGTAAATGAGGATGCCCTACCAGAATAATAAAATGTCACAGATCGCCTGACAAAACCACTGTGTCATCGGGTCAGATAAATTACGTCAACAGACAACCCGTCATTTCCCATGGATGAGATCAACTTCCTATAATTGTTTCCATCAGCATACATCTGATTTCATCACTTCCGAACGCCAATCTTTCTTTACTATAAAAAATCCAACTGGCAGGATTTCAGAGAGGTCGCCAACCAGCGTTTAAGAGGAGAAATTCCCATTTCTCTGGTTAAAATAAAGAAATATCATATATAATTCCCCATATATAATTTCCCAGCATAGGCTGTTGAACTAACAAATGAGCGTGATGACTTCCGTCGAATTCCGGGAAATTGCGTTGGAGGTCTACAGATTAGGCGCAGTGCATAAGGGGAATAAATGGTTACTTCATCTGAAGTGTTGCAATGTTGAAACCGGTGTGAGTAAATTGTGGGCAACGGTTAAGTCGCTCTCGAACTCTGATTGATAGGACCTCAGTCACATTAAACGAAACTGTTACTGATCCGAAAAGAAGCCCCAGTTATTTTAACCAACAGTCTGTAGAGTATACCGAGAGTGACAGGGCGAAGCAAAGATTATTATGTCATATAAGATCTCTGCCCCCGGAGGAGGGACCACCACAACGCAACATCAGCCACAATGGCTGATGTTGCATGCGTCATCCGTAATGCTAAGGAGGAGCCGGGATAATGAAAAAGTAGCGAAAACTCTTGAGGAATTACTCCTCCCCAGCATTAGGGAAAGCTATCCACTGGCTTATCATCAACATGGGTTCCGTAAGCAACACAGCACAACAACAGCGCAATCTCCACACATACATGTCGTGGACTTAACCAGAATTGGTAGTCAAAATAATTTGATACTATAAATCATGCTACACTGTTTGAGAACATTCAGAGCACTTCCCTCCGGCCAAGTTTGAAATGTTGGATAATCAACTATATGTGTGGGCGCCAGTCGCAAGCGGATTTCCGTAGGGTGAAGCAGGGAGTTCCCCCGGCATTGTATAACCTTTCCTGTTTTACCTTTCCGGTATTCCATGCCCTCCGGACGGCATCGAGATCGTTACGATCATAGCGTCGGATCATATTGTTGAGGACATATGTTTGAGGTTAAACGCCTATCCCACCGAGGAATATGAAAATATCCGCCACGAAGTCGTCGGCCACACTATTCACCACATGGATTGCGGAGATGAGAATGTTATTAAATGTGCATTTCGAGCGGCACACAATTCCGACCACCAAGGTCCAAGGCAGATAAGGAAACCTTGCCGACATCTTACAAAACGTCAGGTCGGTCTGTCGCTAGCAATGCGGTACCAGTGTGGTCTGCGAATACTAGTGGTACACAATAGAGAATTATTTAGAACTGTCAGGACGCCGCCATGAGAACTGCCAATGTACTATTTCATGAGGAGATGAAGATGCTTCCCTTACGTCAGCATAGCAACATGCGATCGTTACAGCACTTGTTCGGGAGCTTGTGAGACAATCATCTTAACCATCATATCGTGGATAAGGCGTGCCAGGAAAGATCTGCATGTTCTAGAGAGAGAGAGAGAGAGTTCCAACGTTATAAAAGGGAGCCTCTAGATCAATTTGGCTATCGAACCAGTCTGATGCAGTTACCACAGCACTGAACAAATACAGAATGAATGCCGTACTCGGAGCTCAGCCCCCATCTATCGCAGCTGCCCAGACAAATCAGATTAGGTTCTAATGGCATCTGTTGATTGTTGTCCGGCGCTTTAGCGTTTAAAGCCACCTCCTTATCTTCCTAAGGTTGCACAATATGCAGTTGTATACCATTGAAGAAAAATTATTGTAGTCTGTATGGGAAACAAAGTCCGTCACTACAAGAAAAATCTGCTCTGAAAAGGAATGTTCTGGTGTGATGCAATTTTCGTATTTAATTTAATTCGTAGATGCAATTTCGCAACAATATTCGACATAAATACAACTTATCAAGTAACGACATTAGTAAGCCACATTGCCCAATATGCCTGATGAGCCGCATAACCAACGGTGAAACGTGTCGCATAATGATGGGAATTGTAGTATCTCTCTGGCTTTCCTTTTCATTGCAACTCCGATCATGTAGCTCATCTCGAAAGAGAAATTAATAAAAAAAACCTTTACATGAATGATCCTTCGCCCTAAAAAAGGCATACAAATCAGATTAGTTTTGGCCCAATTTCGTTCAGGATGGTGCAGATGTTTCAACTCATATTCGGCACGTATTGATGACCAGGTGCAGAATATCTGCCCAGCATGTGGTACGGGCCTCATACCGCACTTCACTTATTCAATTCAAATTTAAATCTAACCGAAGATCTGTGGTTGCAGTCAGTGGAAGTAGCCGCATTTCTTAACTTGGAGACAGAACCTGACGGAATCAATTAGGGAAACAAAACTCATATAAACTGCTACAACAACAACAAATTTTAAAGTTTGTATTCCCAATTTCCATTTTTAACACGTTAAAGGGTATATCCTTACCTTTTTTATTCTTTTTATCCACAACGATTTTCTAAAAAATACAGTTTCTTTCCTTTTAATTTCATGTAAATTTTTTATTCAATTTATCAGTGATAATATAATAATTTTTCAATAAATCTTCTACTACAAAAAAACGAGTTTCATTTGTTAACCTTAGTTTTGAATGGCTAATAATATTATTATGTTTCAATAATAAATTAATTTCATTGTTTTAGATTTGATTTGAATTGCAAATATTATTCTTAAATATATAGAAAATATAATTTCAATACTACTAACGCTATGTTAATCTCAAAAAGTGGTCTCATTATGTTGATTGTTTCAAAGGAAAACAAAAAATACTTTAAGCAATATTTTCGTTACTGGCCATTGGTGAAGAGGTTCCAACTGGTGTTAAGCCACAAAATTTCCATTTAATTTTATGAGTATTTTCATTATCGCCGAGTTGTTGGGATTTTTCAAATAGATTTGAATATTTTGCAAGTATTTCATTTAAATGGTTAACTTGTAGTTCAGTTTGTTTTGTAATGCTGCAAATATACGAACATATATCGGAGGCAAATGAACCCATGGGTTGGATGAGCAAATATGCTGTGGCTAAGGCAATTATTTTGGCATCTTCCAGGAGTGAGGGAGACTAAAAAGAAGAAGAGAAGAAGAAAAAGTATAAAAAATAATTTTCATTAATGTGAAATATTCCATTCTACCCACCTTTGTTTCAACCTTCAACTCCTCAGGTTGTTTCTCCTCAGCTTTGTTGAGTACTTCTTGTCCAGATTTCTCTTCAACAGTGGAACTAGTTTCCACAATTTTATCACCTGGTTTCTCTTTTATAATTTCATTTGTTACATCGGAGATTTCCAAAATTTTCACCTCATCATCATCGTCGTCATTCTCTTCATCCTCATTTTTATCCACATCGATATCAATGACTTCGGAGTTATCGTATTTCTTCACTTCTCCCATGGCATCACGCAACTTTTCATTTGTTTCTTTGATTTTGGTCTTTAGCAGTAGCTGCTTAACTCCCGCCTCTTTTAGGCGTTTCTCCAACATTTCGATGTGTTTAGCATCCTTCTGTTCACGCATTTTCGTCTGCAACAATTGTGTTTGCATATTCCGTATGGTCTCCTGCAACACTTTCATTTGTTTTTCACGAAAATCACTGTTATATTTGAGATCGGTCCGCTCAAGGCTCATTTCATTTCGCATTGCTTCCAATTGACAGCGTAAGGAATCATTTTCTTCCTGAAAAAGGGATGAGAGAAAAAAAGACGGAGATGTTTAATTGGCAATGAAACAAATTGTATGATTTATTTTGACATCACATCGTCTAAGCTTGGGAGGAAGAAAGACTGTTTCTAATGGCGCATCGCCCTTGCATTTACTGTTTATCGACATCAATGAAGCTTTTTATAGATGGGGTGACCCCACTGTTAACAATTGTCCTGGGCGAAATAATGAATGGAGTCTCTCATGACAACTTGAAAACTTAGATTATGAAGATGATATATGTCTTCTCTCTCACAAGATATCCAGCATAAGTCAAACTTGAAAGACCTGGAGAAACTGGTCCGCAATGTTGAACTTGAGATTAATATCAAAAAAGCTATGGCTATGAATATTAACAACACCAAACACGTGAAAAAGCTTTAAGTTTGGCCGGGCCGAACTTTGGATACCGATAGATATACTGACAGGTACTATATACTGACAGGTACTTGAAATGAAAATATAGGGAACATACCAAAACATAAATGGACCTATACCGACAATTCTACAAACCGATTATGTAAATCATAATAAAAATTTCAGAAAATTTTAATGGACAATTATACCCTCAGCCTCATGCCTAATGAGGGTGTATACACGTTGATACGGTGAAAATGTGCCTCATCGAAATATTGCTTCTAGAACCCATGTTTCTTTGGACCAAATCCCTTTCAGAAAAATTTGATTTCATCCAAACTTTGCCCGTCTTATTATTTCTTCCAAACTTAGTTCAAGTTCGATATCCTCCGCAGGTGAAATGATTATAACAGAGTTGTATATGGGGGTTATATGGGGACTACCCCAAAAATGGGGCGAATATTAATAATTTTTGGTAGGGAGATTTGTTACCATATAGGACTACAAAATACAAAATTACAGCGAATACAGCTGTAAAATGCGCTCAAGAACACCAAAATACCGAAAATTGGGGGTACCCTTATATGGGGGGCTATCCGAAAAAATTGGTCTGTATTCATAATTTTTTGTGGAGAGATTTGATACCTATGAGGAGCTCAAAATACTAAATTGCAGCCAATTCGGTGGGAAAATAAGATAAAACCTCGAAAAATACTGAAAATTAGGAGGTAGCGTTATATGGGGACTACCAGTAAAAGTGGACCTATAGTTGAAAAACGCCCTCAAGAACCTCAAAATACCGAAAGTTGGATGGTACCCTTATATATAGCCATGTTCGAACTTGACCTACCTGCAGACAAAATACGACTCTATGCATAAATCGTCATAAAATTTTACGGTGATCAAAAATATATATACTTTATAGGGCCGGAAATGATTATCAACAGGCTTAACAATGCGAAAGCACTCGGACGTGTTAAAATTCTTTTTTTTTTTTCTTTTAAATGGACTGTTAACTGTCATCTGACGTCCGCACACAGTTGTTTTCATTTTCATGCAGGGCGGAGCGAATCTCTAGAAGTCCGCCGTATGTAGACATGTTTCTAGAAGCTGGTACACGGAAAACCGTATTCCCCCATATGTTTTCAAGGTCCTTTAAGAAACTGTTAGGGCTTCTGAATACCGACAACTGTCGTCTGTTGTCCTGGTGTACATTTGGCAGGCCTTTAGAAACCACTCAGGTTTACTAGAAGCAAAGGACAGTCTAGAAGATTCCAGTGTATAGAAGACCTTCTAAAGATACCTAATAATATTCATACTAAACTGTTAGGCTAACAGAATAGTCTGTGTATGTTGAGGTCTTTGAAAATAGTTAGAAGTCCCATAGTATATAGGCTACCTGGAAGTATCTTTATTAAATAGGACATACACATTTGTCATATGAACAAAAAGCATGTAATAATTCATAATGCTAGTCCAGTAAAATAAGTTACAGTTTACTACTGTTCAAGATGTGCCGGCTATTCCTGTTAGCGCTTTAAGAATTGCAGCAGGTCGCCATAACAGCTGTAGACGAATTTAGGCCCTTCGTCCATATGGCAGCTTTGTAACAGAGAACTGTCTGATGGAACATTATTTGGTTAGGACTGAAACCAGTATACAGAGGCATCCGATGCGAAGCTATAAACGTGTCGGAATTTTCCAGAGGAGGTTGATTACTTCTCTGTACTAGGCTTTTCTCCACCGTTTGTTGTCCAGCGAAAGCCGCATATGAGGTAGATGGATCTGCCAGACGCGAAGTCATAATATGCTTGGGTGAAGGTTGCGGACCTTCTGATGAGCGGATGCGCTTCACAGATTTGCTCTCCCAGGAGACGATGGTTCCTTGCCGGACTTTCCCTTTTTCCTATTCCGACCACTGGTGGGTCCACCCAAAGCTTTAGCACCAACCGCTTCACCTTTGTCGCTATGCGTAAAATCGGGCTTTGAGACGGAGCCCTCCATACGTTGATCGCCCTTATGGGTGACATTTTGTGTCGCGATGTTCTCAGTAGCCTTTTCCTTTGCCTTTTGACTTGAGTTAGGCTTCAGATCAGGAGTCGGCTTAGCAGAGACAGTGGGCTTCGTCGATTTCACTACTTCACTCGATTTAGACGTCTACTTGGAAATTTTTAATCGAATAGTTGGATTCGGGAGGGAGATCCTATCCATCTGGAGCTCACGATGGACAGCGTGCGGATAGATTCTTTCGAACTTCCTTACCAATCTCATCTTGCCCTTGATGAGGTGAACCTACCTCTCTGAAATAAAATTCGCGTCTCGCCCCCCGAAATTGCGAATATACGAAACAGCACGTTTGGAGTCAGACTTGAAGTCGGTCGGTCAAAAGGTCTACGTTTCCTTCGTTTAGGCTACAAGAATCCCCCTGTGTAGACTTGGCCGGGATCACCGTGGTGTCCAGCTCATCATTATTCAGGGTGAGATTTATTGCAGATGCCAAGCCATCCACACCTAGAACAGCCAGATCACAATTGCTTGATCTCGACTCCGCTTCCATGGACAAAGAATTACTACTGAAGATGTTAGCGATTCAGAATCTCAACCACACTAGATTGTGTTGGATTGTTGTCAGTCTAACTTCTTCAAACTCCCCCTGGAGAGTACTATTTCATAGAACGTGAGCTTAGTAAGAGAGACAAAGCATCCTGCAAATTAATCTGCATCTTTGGAAAGCCGTTGCCCCAGTCACAAACTCTAAAGTGGACATTGTCTTGGTTCATCTATAAGAATATGGTGTCTTGATTAAGCAATGTCAAATGTGAAAAGCTCTTGAAGATATAGCCGATTTAGACAGGAAGGGTCAGACGTACAAAAACGAACTTGTTTTCGAAGACGTACTTTACAACTGACGGATGTGTCTACTTTAAAACTACTAATACTATCGTTGGAAAATTTGATTTCATACGATTCAGGGGATCTCACCATCATTGCCAACGTTTAATCACAAGAATATTTTTTTTTTATTTTTTCTTCTATAATCGAATGGGGAAATTTGAGACTTGTAATGACTGCCGGCGAAGCGGATGAGCTCGTTGCTATTTATTTTACTTGACGAGATAACTTCTGAATCCAAAACATTTATGAATTTATTGGGTTTTTTCACCAAGCTCAACAACAATGCTATGCTATGCCTTCGTCTTCGTTGAGTTCCGTAACCAAAAATCCAAATATCGCAAGATCAAAATGGGAGTACCGCAAGGCGGTGTCCTATCTCCCATTTTGTTTAAAATGTATCTTGCGAAATGCCCCATTCCTCCACCAGATGTTTCAGTGGTGTGGTACGCCGATGACTGCACGATTATTTCGTCCGGCGTTAACATTGACGACGTAAGTACCATCACCAACTTCTTCCGGGAGCGCAATCTAAAATTATCCCCTGAAAAGTCTGCTGTGTCACTTTTCACTTCCTAAACCCGAGAAGTCAATCTAGAAGTTGACATTTCCGTTGAAGGTCGGCTCAACCCAAAATAATGCACTCCGAATTGCAACCGGTTGTGTCCAGATGACGAGCGCGGATCACCTTAATGAGGAGACCAGACCAGGCTGTCAGTCAAGCAACATAATGCGTCGTTGGCTAGACAGTTCCTGCTGGCATGCTACCTCCCGTGTCATTCTAACCATCACACAGTGATGGCAGATCCACCTACGCGTCACATCCGCCAGGACTTCAGTCGCTATTGCGATGGCATCCAAGACGTCATTCCATCGGACGTCAACAGATTGTCGATAGCGAACGCGATGAAAACCTGTAATTTCGGAGTGAGAGGCTTCTTTCTAGACAAACCCGTTCAATGTACTCAAATCGTATCGAGAACCCTAAGAAGGGGCCCTTCCTGCCAGCAAAGCCCTCACGACACACACCATCTATTCAATTGTCCGTTCGAGCCTACGAGTCGACTGCCTATAGACTTATGGCTAAAGCCATATTTGGCACAATTTCTCCGGCTAACCTCTTCAAATCCGATTTCCTAATAATTAATTAATATATTTTCCTTTTCATTCTTTCGTTTTTTTATCAACTTTTCAGGAAAGAACTTTCATCAACAGCCAACCTGTTACAACAACAGTAATGCTATGGTCTCTAATTGATTTATTAACAAATATCTATATTGACATTTTCAAAGTTCTGTCTACAATCCGAAACAACACATGGCTCATTTTATCAGAAACTTTAAAATCATCCAAAAACAGTATGACTGCTTAACCAATCTACATTAACAATTCATTTAAAAGCTCAATGGTGCCTATTTTTGAGTCTATGTTTTCTTTTTCTCTGTAAAAAAGCTACTTACCTTCAAATTATCACTATCGAAACGACGACGCTTGGCACTAGATGACGTTTGATAATCCCGGTCCTCATCGGACATTTCCATTTCATCATCATCGATTTGGATTGAACGTAGTTCCTAAATATTCATGATGTAAAAGAAAACATCATTCATTAAATATTCAATGTCTTCAAAAAATCGTATTTACATAGTTTAACAAAAACAATAAAAATTTGCTTATAATTGTAAGGTTATGTATAATATATAATTTAAATTTTGCAAAAAATCTTCTTTCTTTTTGTTTTATTTTAAATCCAAATATACCTTTCTTATATCCATTTTTTATTTCTTTTACGCAAATTTTTGCGTTGACTTACTTACCTTTGATCGCAAAGGGGATTTGTTTTTTTGGGAGAAAAATTTTAATGCTAATAGTTAGCATTGGATGTTGTGTTGATTTTTTTAAAGACAATTTTTTTTGTTATAGAAAACTTTTATCCAAAAAAAGAATACCAGGAAAAAATGCTTTCATTTTACCAATCGACCAATGTTTTTTGTTTTAACTTTTTATTAAGTTATAAGCATTGTAATTTTTTAATTAATATTTATGAAGTTGTTGTTGTTTTCGTATTTGTTTAGCATAAATAATTGAAAATGACATTTATTTTGAAACCAAATATATTTATCTAAAGGATATGATTGTGGTAGTATGATGCATAATTAAACAACATTTAAGGCAGTTATTTACAGGGGTGGGAGTATTTTTTTTTTTTTTTTTTGTTATAATCAAAAAACATATGATTTATTACAAATTTGAACGTAGTCTCTAGTAGGGTAGAGACTCAATTCGCCAATATTGGCTATAACATTTTAAAAATGAGAAGAATGCTAGTGCTTTTGTGATATTGAAACAAAAATAGTAAATAAACATGAATATATAAAAGTGAATTAAGCATGCAAAATATTTAACAAAAAATATCTGATATGTTAACAATTCTGTGATTAGGGAATATACTGTGTTAGTTAAGAGCATTCAAAAATTAAGTAAAAAAAAAAATAGAAATGTTTTAACTTAACAACGTCAGAATAAAAAACAAAACAAAATTTCGTTCGGATCTTCACCTTGAAGACCCGAACCTAAAATCGATCGGGACTTTTATTTGGGGCTATACCATAGCAATTTTTGGTAGAAATATTTGACACCCAATGAAAACCTAAAATATCAAACTATAACAGCTCATCCGAGAACCTCATCCTCTTCGCTTTTTACAACTTTGGGTTAATCCAGCAGTAACTGCTCTATTGCCACACATCAGCATGCGGATTTGCAGGTTCGAGTTGTTGCTCGAAGGGCCGGTGCGATGCACCGGTTGCAGAAATTAACCACTCTCCGGTAGACCTTTTTGTCAGAAATGTCTTTGCACGGATGTGTTTAGTTGTTGTAGACCAAAGTAATTGGTCCCCGGAAAATCTTTTTGTCAAAAATGTTTTTGGCAGGGATGTAGTTTAGTTTTTGTTGTTGTAGCAGTACATATATATATATATATAAATTTCTTCCTGTTGGATTCAGTCTGGTTCGGGTCTTGTCTCTAAGTTAAAAAATGTAGCTACTTCTACAGACTGTAGCCACAGATATTTTGGAGTAAGTTGAGTAGGCTTGGCAGGACAATTGAATAAATGCAGTGTGGTACGGCCTGTTCCAAATGCTGCCAGACATTCTGCACCCGGTCATCTATTATCAAAGTTTTTTCGTTAAATTGGATTAAGATCCTATCATAGTTTTTACCAGGGTTCGTGAGCGACTTAACAGTTGTCCACATTTTACATACTCAGATTCCAATGCTGTAATACTTCAGATGATCTAACTAATGATTCTACTTATGCTCGACATATCAGCTGTGCTACAACGTGCGTTCTCTGACTATGTGATCTGCTGGATTAGATCAACATTAGCCATTGTAAACTGTGATGGTACCTCCTGGGCGGGAAGAAATCTTATACGACGTAGTACTCTTCGTTTCACCATTTAGCTCTCAGTGTGCTTGACAAACTGTCAGTTAAAATAACTTCCACTTCACTTCAGATTGGTTCTACTGCCTAAAGTTTACATTCACCGGATGAAATACTTCAGATGCCCTGACTATTGGCTCCGTGAATAATATGCTAAGCTCCAACGTGCGTTCCTTGACTATGTTATCTGCTAGATTAGATCGACGGAGCTAATCACGCTCGTTTGCTGTTCCAACTGTCTCTGCTGGGAAACTAGGTCTTATCTCAGGTTTTCGTCCAGTAGGTATAAATCTAGCGATTACAGCTGCAATGATGTCCGGGAATTTCCTTTCAGCTAGGAAAGGATTAGTGAACTCTTTGCAACCCTACCAGTTGGAAAAAACTATGGAGAGATCTAAGGGGGGAGAAGGGGGTTAGAGGGAGATGAGAAGCTTACAGGAGCGTGTGAGAAGGTAAGTATGAGATAGTATCGATGGCTTTAGAGATCGAACAGAAGATATATTACGTGTCAGGGTCACATTTTCCCAACCACTTTAGGTTTCTAGTTATGCTGTAGATTAGAGCAGGTTCCATTGTTGAGAAGTGAGTACCCAATAGTCTATGCCGTCTGTAGGCCAGGACTGGTTTGCGACACAGGAGACGCTCAATTGTCTCCGTCTCCTCCTCGTCAACGCAGAGTCTACAGTAATCAGTAGCATCATGGTCCCAATTACTGGTAAAGGCCTTGATATTGCAATGACCAGTAATGATGCATTACTCTTATTTCAGCTTTGCTCAGGTTTAACAATGAGTGTATCCTTTTGGTACACAAAGCCGGCCAAATAGATCTTGAAACATTGCACCTAGGTTCGTTGTGCCAAAGTTCATAGGCTCTTTCGTCGAAAATGACATATGGGTGGTTTGATTGAGCCATCAATTGCTAGATATGTATATTGAGATCCTCGTCTAGCTAATTCGTCTGCTCTTTCATTACCCATGATGTCACGGTGTCCTGGTACCCAACACAGCCGATAGCTGTAAGTTCTTCCAAAACTGTTCTACACTTGAGGATGGCCTCAGATTTTATGTAACAGGATTTGATTGCTTTAAGAGCCGCTTGACTATCCACAAAGATAGTCACCGGTTCAACGATTTCTGTATCCAGACTTTTTATCAATTCCACTGCCTTCTAAATCGCGAAGATTTCAGCTTGGAAAGCACTACGGTTTCTATCCAGCTTGTAGGTACGCTCAAGACCTAGCCTTTCACAGTAGACGCCAGCCCCTGTACCTTCTACCGTCCAGAGGAGGGTTACTCCGGTTCCAGTCGTCTCTACTAGGAATAAGCTCAGCCGCTTAGTTTTACCCGTTCCAATGTCCAATGTCATACCTGGTTCGTTCAAGATACAAGCATACAACTAAAGAATAAAAAAAAGAGGGAAGAATTCATCTTTGGATTTGGTTTTCCTATAGTTCTAGGAATTCCGTTTCGTTTGTGAAGGTCGGTTATTTCACGAATGCAATCTTATGTAAGTGGGCCTGAAGGCTGTTATGTCCTGTGAGATTACTAGTCAGTCATAAGCTTCAAATCCTCTTCTTTTCAAGCTATATTTACCCTCTACCTTTTCTTTCCCCCTTTTTTTATTTCCTTTTAAAATGAAGACAATAGACCACCAATTTCTGCGTGAGGCTACTGCCTACTGGGCCTGAGGCTACTGAGGCTGGGCCTGAAGGCTGTTATGTCCTGTGAGATTACTAGTCAGTCATAAGCTTCAAACCCTCTTCTTTTCAAGCTATATTTACCCTCTACCTTTTCTTTCCCCCTTTTTTTATTTCCTTTTAAAATGAAGACAATAGACCACCAAATTCTGCGCGAGGCTACTGCTATGGCAGTAGTAATATGGCTTTAACCTAACCTAAGGTCCTGAATAAAAATGAGATATCTATGCCGTTAATTTACAATATGTTATAAATGTACACATATATTTACAATCACATTTTTTCTAAAACATATATAGTGTGAAATGCATATATACACAATTACCAAGACATGCAAAAATTAATTAACAATGAAAATGTTAAATAATTCATTAGAAATACAATTATTTTAATTACAAGTGATGAAAATGTTCAATAACACAAAAAAAAAACAAGAAATATACACATAAATGTTTTTAGAGAAAAATAGAAAGCTTACAGATTGGTTTTTAGTTTTTTTTTTACTGCAGAAAAAACAAATACATACCGTGGCCAATTTCTTCCATTGATCGATGTTTTTTCTTTGGGCCTTGGTGAAATGGTCCCAAACCTTCTGATTCTTGTGACTAGCAGCATTAAACACTTTATCAATCTGAGTGACTGAATATATATATATAATATATATATTTTTGGGTTTTTATATATATGTATGAATATATATATATTATATAGAGGCAATAAAAAATTACAATAAGGTCAAATGATAAGAATAATTGTAATGGTAAACAAAATCAAAAAACACACAGCTTAAAAAAAGAAGAGTGGTGGACACAAGAGAAAGAAGACTCACAAGGTAATACAATTAAAAACAAAATTAAATTAATATTCAAAATAATAAAAAAACAAACTTAAAATTAGCCAAAGTTGGATCTAGTAGAAAAATACTATGGACAGAGCCGGGCCTGAGCCATGACTCTTTAAAAAAAATTGAATATATATTTTGAGTGGTTGGAGAAAAATTAGATAATAACAACAAATTTACTGCTCCGGAAAAACAAATCAATCCAAAAAGTTTCTTCTCAAATATTTTGGTGTTCGTGTTTTACCTAAGGCTTTTGTTTTTGAAATCAAAATTTCATCATTTCATTGCTGTTTGAAATCCATACGCAAGAGTCTGACCATTTATTTTCTTAAACCAAAAGATGTCCCCAGCTGTTGGCTGACTTCTAGAGGTTAGGAACTTGAATGTTACAAACCTTTTGCGTTTGTGCAGAGCATCAAGTGTTCCAAATGCTCCGCACATTGTTTTGGTAAGTGTCTGTTTCTATTTCTTTTTCTTGTGATTTATTGTTGTTGGGAAGTACATTGATCAGATTGAGTTTTAGTGTAATTTACCTTTTGCGTTAAAGACCAAGAGAGGTAATTTGTTTGACTTTATTTTTCAAAATACGATGTGAAAGTTGAGAACTCAACTAAAATGTCAATACTATTCTATACCTAAACCGTTGAGTTTGAGATCGGCTGGCGATGTTGTCTATATATATCCTACACCACATGTAAAGTTAATGTAATGATTTTGGTATGGCGTTTTCGACTTGAATTCCTGGCGGGAATATCGATATGTGAAATCTCAATTGGGTTTTAAATAAATTTATTAACAAGTTAACTAGGTACGCACATAACCTAGCATACCATATGACAAGGACGGCTGCAAAAAATAGTTAACTTGCCATAAGAGTGAAAATCAGCGAAGCTCAACATCCTTACACGAATGGCAGATCATTAGACAAAGATCTGAATGAGTAAGTCAGATACATGAGAAAATCATGGAGAACTATATTGATAGCCCAATGCACAGTAATTACATCGATTCGGTAAAAAGGCACATCACACGGTAGGGTGCTCTCCCCTCCGCTCCGCCATGGCTTTTTGTGAAAAGCGAAATACAACTTAGAACTAAAGTGGTGGCGTATATTGATAATGTGGTTGTGGTACATTTTTTACCGATCCATTGAGATTCCTTCCGGGACCAACACTTTGGATGGCTGGATGGCGTTTCGAATATCATCTGCAATATCAACCTTCGTACATTTTGGTGGTACCTACTCGGCTCGGAGAGCTCTATTACAACGAAGCACATTCCTTTTCGCCTTGTCACTCTCGGGGTGCTCATATAAGTCACAGTTACTTCGCTAAACGTGACAGCAGTTCTATCGTCCTTCTGGAATTCAAGAGTGTTGCAAAACTTCAGGTGTTCTAGCCGTCTTGTGCTCGAATACTAATCGGTTGACTTCAAGTTGTATGACAAAGCTCATTCGCAAATACCGTTGTCTTTGCTAGAAAGTTTGGTCTTACTTCGGGTATACGACCGGCGGTTGCGGTATATGGCGGTTGCTGCAACGGGGATGATGCCTCGGAAATTCCACTCAGCTACCCGAAGATATGAAAGAATGGGTAGTTTTCTGAATCGACGTTTGGTAAAATCTCTGAAACCTTGCCAATCAGCTAATTAAATCGGGTAGCCTATTTACGGAGACAATGATGGGGAGATGGTCTGAGCCAATAGTGATGTCCATCGAACTGTGGCATCGAACCTTGCCAATCAGCTAATTAAATCGGGTAGCCTATTTACGGAGACAATGATGGGGAGGTGATCTGAGCCAATAGTGATGTCCATCGAACTGTGGCAATATCCACTTATTCTCGTGGGGGCATCCTCATTCATCGTGCAAAACTTATTTGCTCTGTCAGCGCTGTACCCTGCTGGTCATTCCCTAGGACAAAATGCCAAACCTCATGATGATCATTGAAATCTCCTAGAACCAAACGGTTATTACCTTCTAAAAGTGGACTGATATTCGGCAAACAACGTGGTGTACAGCTTTTCATCGACAATATATTAATATATAGCGCCTGTACCTCGGCAGTTCCACACTTGACAGCTACCCCCATACATTCAATTTATGGATCACTAGAGTCCAGCTCAAGCGAGATAAGTCTGTACTGGACTAAATGGTGTAACAATAATGTAAGTCCCCCACCTCCGTCTCTGATACGATACTTCCGCACAAGGTGCAACCATCGCAGGGCTGTAAAATACAGTTCTCGATCAGCTCTCTTTCCTGGATCTCACCGACCATTATTCTCTTTTCGACTTAAAAACTCCACAATTTCACTAAACTTTTTGCGGAACCATCGCAGTAGAACTGCAAGAGCAATGCATTTTCTAAGCGCGGGACAGCAATATGTGGTGTTAAGTGCTGCGTGTTTTGCTATTGAGGAGACTGCGGGGATGTCTCTAGGAGACGTGCTAGCGCAACATGAAGCCACGTAACGCTTCGCAGTACTTCTGGATCCGGTGTAGTCCAGATTAACCTGGAAAATTCGCCCATTCTCTACATCCATTGCATCTCACCGAGATGGATCTATGGTGGATGCGGTTCTGACAAACACTACAGAACCAAGGTCGGGCGTTTCTTTCTATCCCGACAAAGAAAAGGTCAATGGTTGCTCTTCGAAAACCAAGGGTAAATGAATATGGTCCCCAAATTTTTATAAAAAAAAGTTCAACTGTTTTTCGACAAGATTATCGTAATCATAGAGCTCCTAATAAAAACATTCAGTAACCTTTGAATAACTCACCCCAAATATCTTCACATATAGGACAAAAATAATCTTCACGCTAAATGCTGTTTGAAGTCCAATAAAAACTTCTAAATCTGTATTATCTTCTAAAATACAAAGAGAACGTCCAGAAAGGACCCCCCAAAGGAATGTCAAATAAGAAGTCTACATCATCTTAAAAAAAATATGAAACTTATTTCAAAAGGAAGCCAATGGAATTTTACAAGAAGGACAAAAATTCCTCTCTGGGATAAAACCCAAATGTGATTATAATGCTATTAAACAAGAATCCCCTTTAAAAGAAGTAGAAAACTTGTCCAAAAAAGTCTTATAAATGTCTTAACTGTATTTTTAGGCAAATAGGTTTTGAATCAACGCCTTAATAAGTATATTTTTTCTACTCCCTATATGATTTTTAAAAATTATTATATGTGGTGTAGGATATAAAGATTACAACAATGACTTCTATACATCTAATCTCTAACTATAGATCACAAATATTATTAAAAAGAAAAATACAAAAAAGGAATATATTATCCTAAAACTTTACCATCATTTCTATTCTAATAAAAATTTCGACATACCCAATTCCAGAACATACACACCACACACACACCCACATTTCCTCCATCAAGCATTCATTCATACCAATATAACGAAAAAAATTGCGATTTCATTTTTTGGCACTAACATATTTGTAAAACAAAAAACACAAAACAAATAAATTCCATTTAAAAAAACTTACATTGTGCAGCCATGGCCAACATTTGTTTACGAAAACTTTCACGTGCTTTACGCAAATCCTCCTCCAGCACTTGTTTATCAGCCGTTAAACGTCTAACATGGGCATGGGTACTTTGGATCATTGAATAGAAAACATTGGCGTTGCGTTTATTGCAATCACCGCGTTCCAACCACACAGTTAGGGTTTGTACCCCCTTTATAAAGGTGTCATTGCTGCGCAAACTTTCCGCCACCAGTGAAGCTTCATGATCACTATAATGCGGAATGGGTGGTGGTGATTGTGAACGTAAACGATCCAAGGACATACGTTCTCGATGACGTTGTTCCCTCTGCAGTTGCCTTTGTTTACACTGATAATCATATTGATCATCTCTGGCCTGGGCATAGTCAACGTGTAGACGTGCAAATGTTGTTGTCTGATCGGTGCTAGTTGAATTCAGACGCAAACGATAGCCACTCAGATAAATGGCCCTATCAATGGATTCTTCTTGTCGAAATCGTATGTGGCAGAAATTTTTCTTGGACATCCGAAGGGTGGAGATTTCACCACAACTTTCAAAAATTTCCCGTAAAATTTCTTCGGTCATTTGTTCGGGAAGACCACCAACAAATACGGTACGACAACCTGGTGGCCTATCACGTATTGTGGGCGGTGGTGCCGAGGGATTTGGTGGAAATAATATGCAGCTTTTTGTTTTGATTATTTCCTTAATGGGTTGTTGTGGAGTAACCGCATCTGCAGATGAAGGGAAATGATTAGAGCGGTATATTAAATAGTATTTGTTAAAATAGGCATACCCGTTCCGCTATTAACTTGTCCCAATTTGCTGACATCACCACCACCCATGGCAGCAGCAGCCGCCGCTGTTGTATCCGTTAAAGCTCCATTACCATAGGCCCCAAATTGTTGCATTTGCTGCATGGCCACTGCCATCATGGTGGTCGATTCGAGCAGATTATTTGCCGCAGTTTGTTGATTACCCGCCGCATTTGGAAAAAACATAAAAGCCGGATTGATACCAGGTATCTGACCAGTCAGCAGGCTATTTAGATAGACACTGCCATTGGCTAAATTTAAAGCATTTTTATCGGCCGAGTTTATTTTGTTAGCCCCGGCGGATTCATTTCCCACCATTAAGGTCGTGGCACCCGACGAGGAAGCTACCGTGGATGGTATTTCATTATCATCATTTTCCAAATCCATTGGTGCCGTGCCTTGATTGGGTTTAACTGGCCTGCTTGTGGGGCTTAATGAT
>NW_026878966.1:0-25451 GCF_032173495.1 Musca vetustissima
CAAAACGCAAGGTTACGATAGGTCGTCGAATAAATAACCCGCTGACTGGTTATTTGGTTTGTTCTTTTAAAAGTGCTTTCGACATAAATCGTTCACTTCCTCAACACAAAAATAAAAGGACTCGAAGGGAAAACACGACCTGATGTATCATCACAACCAAGTCCTGGTAACATCCTTTGACAAATGTGCACGCTTTACAAATTCTCTGCCGGCCACAAAAGAACATTTTTGGACAATTGAAAGTGATTTAGTGCGGCGTGTTGAATACCATCCCTTATCGGATTACATTGCATCAGGGTAGGGGGCTTGGAATGGGCTCTAAGTAAAGCTTCTTA
This sequence comes from Musca vetustissima, assembly GCF_032173495.1. Taxonomy (NCBI): domain Eukaryota; kingdom Metazoa; phylum Arthropoda; class Insecta; order Diptera; family Muscidae; genus Musca; species Musca vetustissima. Next base: position 336 of record NW_026878966.1, read on the forward strand.
TGATTATTTTAAACAAATTGAAAAAATACCTTTCCCCAACTGACACACATACAAACATATGTATATATATGTAACCTAACATCATATAATTAATAAGCAATTAAATTATCTGAATAATTATTTGTTCATCTAACAAAAGAAACATTAAATGAGGACAGTTTTTATTCTAATTACCACGAGCGATGAATGTAATGGCGGAGGGGGAGGAGGCGTAAGCATATTTGAATTATGATGTTGCCTTTGGCAAAATGATTGCTGGTGTTGCATTTCGTAATTGAAAAGAAACATTTTGTATGGGCGTGATGCCACCAGGGATGTTGGTGGCTGTGTTAATGCACAACTGAATTGGTCCACGTGAGGGTTGCAAAGACCCAATTGATTGGTGGTAGTGAATTTGGGGACAAAGTTAATTAATTCGTTTTGTGTTGTAATGAAGTGGGGTAGTAAAATTTATGGAAATTTCATTTGGTCCAGAAATATTGTCTTTAAAAAATCAACGTTCTCCAAGTCTATAAAATATTTTTTTTAAACCCACACTCTGCAAGTCTTATAAATATGTATTAAAATAAACGCATCGCTGTTCTGTGAAAAAGAATATTCAAAAATCAAAGTGTTGCCGGTCCTGGTTTAAAAAGGAAGCCTTTGCTAGTACCTAAAAAATTATCCTTGAAAATCCGCGTTCAGTGCTCTGCAGATCCATAAAAAAAATATTTTCAGCAACTCCAGGCGTATTACTCTGAAAATCGTTGAAAAAAGTATCATTAAAGAATCCAACAATATTGCTCCATTGGTCCTGAAAAATTATTCTTAAAAAACCACGCCTATTGATCTACAGGTACTTGAAAAATCTGAGATTTCTGTTCCACTGGTCCTTGAAAAACTATTTGTAAACCAATAAGAAAGGTAGAAAAGTCGGACTGGGCGACTATATGACACCCTTCACCACTTTGGGTATATTCTGCATATATCGATTTTTCGAAAGAACGTTGGCATCAAACGAACTTGAATCTATATTAAAAAAGAGTAAAGTGATTGACTGACTGACTGATTTAAAGATTCTTCAACGCTCAAACGAAACGGCTGAAGCTAGAATCTTGAAATTTTGGGTGAGGGTCACTCTTGGTCCAAATGTGACAGATAAGGCTGGGTTTTTGGAATTCGTACTAGAACGGTACAAAAAGTACTCAAAAGTACTAAATGTGATACCATTTGTATTTGGAGCTAGAACTCTTAAATTTTAAATATATATAGCAAAGGGTTTTTTTTGGACATTCGAACTATAAGTATGCGAAAATCACTAAAATGTACAAAATTTAGTACAATTTTGTAGCATGTGAATGGATAGAGCTAAAAACTTGAAATTTGGAATGCAAATAAGGGTTGAGATGTAGGGTATATTTAAGGCAGGGACCGAAAATAACAGTTATTTTTTAAAGTGCGAACAAAAAAATCTTCATGTTAGAGACATGGGACACCAATAGTTTCATATACCAATAGATTCGTACTGAGGAGCCCATTAAGGATATTGAGTGATCTTGAGAAAACACTCTCAGTTCCCATGTTAAGGATTATTTTTTAACGGAAAAAATAAACGTTGATTTTTAACTGTTAAAAATGATTTTTATTTTTTCCGTCAAAAATAAAAGTCTTTTTGGGACTTTTATTTTTTCCGTCAAAAATAAAAGTCTTTTTGGGACTTTTATTTTTTCCGTCAAAAATAACAGTCTTTTTGGGATTTTTATTTTTTCCGTCAGAAAATAAAAGTTTTTTTGGGATTTTTATTTTTTCCGTCAGGAAATAAAACTTTTTTTTATGTAAAGAAGTTTATACAACTTGTAATCAGTTATAAAATTACAATTTATAAATCTCTGTCCTTATTTCAATAGGTGTACACATAAGTAATCAAGATCAAAGGTAAAAAATATTTGTTATAAATTTTTAAAAAATAGTCTAGTGTACCAAATCATGAATATAAATTAAAGAATCATTCCCCTGACTATTAGGTCAAAGGTTATATAACTGGTACCAAACTCTATATGTTTATTTACGTAAAAAGACTTTTATTTTCTGACGGAAAAAATAAAAATCACAAAAAGACTTTTATTATTGACGGAAAAAATAAAAGTCCCAAAAAGACTGTTATTTTTGACGGAAAAAATAAAAGTCCCCAAAATACTTTTATTTTTGACGGAAAAAATAAAAATCCCAAAAAGACTTTTATTTTTGACGGAAAAAATAAAAATCATTTTTAACAGTTAAAAATCAACGTTTATTTTTTCCGTTAAAAAATAAATAATTAAAGTGGATTTTTTTTATTTAGGTCACATAATAACAGTTATTTTTTACCTGATTTGATATAAGTTATAACCGTTACGGTCCCTGATTTAAGGTGATGGTTTTGAAAGCGTGTACTCATGTGTACGAAAATTACTATGTGGTACCATATTTGGTACAAATTTAAATTGAAGATACAAATCGAAAAAGTAAAGTACTAAATCGTACTAAATTTGGTATAATTTGAATTTTAGGGGAACCAATAGAGCTAGAATCATGAAATTTGGATTCAGAATCACTGTTGAGGTGTAAGATTGAGATATGTAAAATTTTTAAAAATTTGTACAAATGTGTACTAAATTTGGTACAATTTGAATTGAGAGCGAACCGATAGAGTTGGAATCCTGAAACTTGGATATGGGATCACTGTGGGGTGTAGGATTGGAGTATGTAGGAAGTTTTAGAAATTTGTACTAAGTGTACTAAATTTGGTACAATTTGAATTGTGGGTGAACCGATAGAGTTGTAATCATGAAATTTTGATTTAGGATCACTTGTGGGGGTGTAGAGAAGTTTTGGAAATTGGTACTACTATGTACTATATATAGTACAATTTGAATTGTGGGTGAACCGAAAGAGTTGGAGTCTTAAAACTTTAATTTACGATCACTGTGGGGGTGTAGGTTTGGGTTAAGTAGGAAGTTTTGGAAATTCGTACTACTGTGTACTATATTTAGTACAATTTGAATTGTGAGTGAACCAATAGAGTTGAAATCCTGAAATTAGAATTTTGAATCATTGTGGGGGTGTAGGATCGGGGTATGCAGGAAGTTTTGTTGGATGATTGAGAAGGGTAATTATGGAAATAGTGTGTGCTAAATGGAACTAAATTTGTTGTGTGGATTTGGGTGAGCTCGAATCATGAAATTAGGTACTAAATGCTACTCAAATTCAATTTATGGTCGATATTAATGTGTGGATTGTTCAGTTTTTCTGACATATGCAGTTTTCTGTGAAAATAAAATAATATGTTAAAATAATATGTTCAATATTACCCACATTCGCTAACGAAGTAGCGGTTATATGCTAGTATTTATGCCTGCTAAATTTCATTTCGTTTGGGGATGTTAAGAATCGTAATTATTCTGGACTCAGTTCCGTACGGGGTTTTGCATCATTTACATAAAGTCGGATGAAAATATTATGGGAACTATATCGAAATATGAACCGATTTGCACGAAATTTAGCAGGCATCATTTTAAACTCCATTCAGTACGCTGTACCAAATTTCTTGCAAATCGTAAGATATCTAGGCACTTTGGTGCATCATGTACATTAAATCGGACGAAAATATATATGGTACCTATATATAAATCTTAACCGATTTTTCTAATTTCTATAGGGTGAGATAATCAACTGTGCCAAATTTCATCCATTTCGGATCATTATTGCGTCCTGTACGTTTACAATTTGACATGAACAGACAGACGGACATGCATAAATCGACTCAGAAAGTGATTCTATGCATATTCTCAAAAGGAACCATGGGTCTATATTGTTTCCTTTGGCCTGTTTCAAGAATATGCAAATACATAATACGCTGTACCTCAGTAGGGTAATGGGTATAACTATTCTTCAGAAATCAAAGCATTTGAATATCCCGAATGTACAAAAACATTGTTACAAATTGTGTACTCTGCTTCCCAAGGTTTTGAGAAAATGTTATCTACGTTTTACTCGATCTTACATAACTGCCTAATCATTTGAGAAAGACACAACTCAAGAAACACTTTCCTGTTGTTGTTGTAGCTTTACAGATTTGCCATCGATTTGTTTGGATAAAAACCATATGTGACACATTTATCGCCCCATTGAAAGATAGGTGATTTGTAAAATAGCTGGTAAATAGAACAATATCTCGACAATTTGAACCTATGGAATGATTTTAGCATACTTACCACATGTCAATATGGTGATATGTGTATGTTGATATTCAATTTATTAGTTAAATTTGTAAGTGTAAAACTGCCTCAAAGGAGGCTTTCTTAAACAAAAATGGGATCATGGGTCACAAATTCTTTGAAAATCGAAAATGTGATGGAAATTTAAAATATAGGAATTTTTTTTTTTAACAAGTAAAAAAAGGTGTTATGTTCGATTGGGCCGAAAATTTTATACCCTCCACCATGACTTGTACTTTTAAAATACCTGTAATCGTCCGAGACATCAAATATTCTGTGGGAAGATTTGCCAACAAAACAGAATCAAATAAAAATACATTCCGTTATAAAAACGCTTCTATTATCCTTATATGAGGCTATCCAAAGAAACGTCCCAATATTCAACATTTTTGGCATGGAGATTTGCTACATAAAGTGTATTAAATGCAGTCAATCCAGCTGAAATATGGACAAATGTTGATGATTTCTGGTAGATTTGCTATCCTTTAATAATTATTAATACTAAATTGTACCTAATTTGATTGAAAAACGTACCCAAAATACCGAATAACGCGGGGTACCGTTATTTGAAAGCTATAGTAAGAAGTTGATCAATACCGATAATGTATTTCCCAATAAAAACACAACATATCAAATTATGACTCCAAATTACACTTCCTCTGCGGAATATTAGTAACTACACCATGTTCGTCACAGTATATAGATGAATGAAACCTCAACCAATGCGATTTAGAAATATCGTAGGGTGAAGATGGCCGTGGATAAACACACCGATTAATCCCGGGTTCGAATTCCATCGGAGAAGGACAAATTCTTTGGGAGCTTATCATCCCCCTCCAAAAAGCTTATCATCCCCCACCAGATGAAAATACAACCTGAGGACAATAGTAACATTAAATTAGCAAAGGCCCAAACCACAATAAAATATTCAAAGAGACGTTTCTTATAGACATAGATGGCAGCGCCTTCACAGGCAGGACATATTTCAAAAAATTCCGGATTATTCATTCATTATTTTGATCCAATCGTTCATCGACTGAATTGACTGTATTGTACCAATGAAAAATAGAACACTAAATTAGCAAAGATCCCAATCACTGCACAAAATTCAATGAGGCGTTGGTTCTAGGTAAAGATATACATCCATTATGTTCTAAGCTGGAATTAAAAATGTTAATGAAATCAATATGAGGTGTGAGGGACATTGCAAAGCAATTTAAAAGTCAGCAGTGAAACGAAAATAAAATAAGGCAATATACTGGTGGTAAGGTTATGATATTAAGGTCCCTGAAAAGAAAACATTATGTGAGGAGTTGTAGCCATCTGGGGGAAAATTGCTAACACTAAATTAGCAAAGACACCAACCAATGTAGAAAACACAAGAGTGTGTTGCTTCTAGAAATTGATAGATGACCGACCTCTCATATAGGATGCGCTACAGCAGATCCATTACCTACTTAACTGGAAGAAGCAGAATGATATACTAATTTAAGTACTAATCTAGTAAGATGGTGATGCTTTGTACAAGTTATATGCTCCGAATAGGAGTAACTAGAGAGAGAAAATGGAGTAAGGGGGTCATTGCAAAACTAACAAAAAGGAAAGGAAATAAGAAAAAGAGAAAACAATTATAATGCAAATGAAGAAATGCAAGACCCTTCGGGCACGAGGAATTACGTTTAAGGGCAAAAGTACATTCTTCTTATCTGGAATCAGCGATAAATATATCTACCGATGATGGGCAAAACATAGGAGATCTGTTTTGGGTATATCGCGAAAAGAAGTTAATCGCTCATTTGCTGCAAGACCGGCATAAATCAAAAATAATGATATTTTATTTAATTATGCAGAGTTTTTCGCTAAATAAGACATTCTGAAGCTGCAGAGTTCCTCTGTTTCTTGTAAGGTCTGAGTAAATTGAAAACTTAAAACTAATTTTCTGAATTTTTTATGTATGCCGGTCGAGCAGCAATTGAGCGATATCTCGAAGGGTACCAAAAGGTAATTGGCGAAACTATCCTACGCCAATGTAGTCCGAATGAATGAGTTATATGGGGGCTATCCATTAAAAGTGGACCCATATCGATCGTTATTTGTTTTGTTTACTACCCAAAGTACCAACTTATTTGGGAATAGCGTTGTTCGTATTGTCCCCGAACATCCGAGAAGTAATATCAATGTATGTGCAAAATTTCAAAGCTCTATCTTAAATATTACGATAAGTTAGAGCTCGCAACAGACAGGCAGATGAACATATAATTTTGTTCTGTAGGCCTATTCTGTAACTTTTTAACAACATTCGACATTGTTTATTTTATAACAATTTCATTTGTTTGTTTTGTTGTTTTTACAATAACAAAAGAAAATAAAACAATATCGAATGTTGTTAAAAGTTACAGAATAGGCCTACTGATCAATATAATATGTATACACTGATTATTTCGAAGTGTTGCAACCGGAATGACAAATTTAATATACACTCCACCTTATGGTGGAGGGAAAGAATCTACAACATAATAAATGAAACCAATAAAAGTATTTTCTGGGAACAAAAATATATAAATTGTTCTTTTCGTCACATTTATGTTGGAATATGTCGATCAATTTCACAGAATTTTATTGTAGAAAAATCTTTTGTATTCATTACAATATTTCGAAATTAATTAATGTATATTTATTTCTTTTGAAATACACGCCGTTTATTCTTAATTATTATTTTAACGTCTTCAATTTTCAGACCATACCTCGACAGTGCGGAAAAACTGCTACGCATCTGAAAATATTATACTAAAGCCATGAAAATGATTTCTAATAGGATTCTGGTAAATTAATCATTATTTGGCATTTGTGCAACAGTGAACAGTGTCGCGTTACTTCAATGAATTCCAAATAAGGAATTTGCGCAATTAATTTGATTATAATTAATTTAGAATTTTAAAATGTAGCCTCACAAAGAGGTGGAGGTTATAACACATCGAAATATTCGTCCGGCATAGATCGCAATATTTAAGCTATAGCTTTGAAATGTAGAACATAAATCACTATTATTAGTGGGATGATCGTAATAGCAAGTGGAGTAACTCTACATTCTGGGTTTTTGAAAGACGAACATGTTTAATATAGGTTCCCATTTCGGTATGTTTTAACCGAATTTTCTTATCGTAGGGGCGTTCAAGATTCTTGGATTAACCATCAGAGCGTGAATTTTATAAAGTATATTTTTTAGAGGACCGGAAAAACGTGGATTTTTAAATACTATTTTTTGAGGGTCAGTAAAGGTGGATTTTTTAAAATAATATTTTCTAGAGGACCAGCAAATCGTGATTTTTTTAAAAGAATATTTTCTATAGGGCCAACAAAGGATGGATTTGTTACTAGAATATTTTCTAGTCTCGCGTGGAATATTTACTTTTAATATTTTCCATACAACCATTAAATCCGGGATTTTCTAAACAATAATTTTTTAAATAACCCACTAAGCAAGACATTTTAAAGGACTCAAGAAAAAGCAAAGATTGGATTTTTGCAGAATACCTGATTTTTTAAAAAATATTTTTCTAAGGGACTACCAAAACGTGGATTTTTAAAGAATATTTTTCCGGAAGACTACTAATGCGTTGATATTTTCTGGAGGACTACCAAAACGTGGATATTTTTAAAGAAAATTTTTCTGGAGGACTATAAATTCGTGGATATTTTAAAAAATATTTTTCTGGAGGACCAGCAAAGCGTGGATTTTTTTGAAGAAAATTTTTCTTGATGACTAGCAAAGCGTGGATTTTTTTGAAGAAAATTTTTCTTGATGACTAGCAAAGCGTGGATTTTTTAAAGAATATTTTTCTGGAGGACCAGCAAAGCGTGGATTTTTTAAAGAATATTTTTCTGGATGACTAGCAAAGCGTGGATTTTTTTAAAGAATATTTTTCTGGAGGACCAGCAAAGCGTGGATTTTTTTAAGAATATTTTTTCTGGAGGACCAGCAAAGCGTGGATTTTTTAAAGAATATTTTTTCAAGGAGGTCGACCACAAGGCGTGGATTTTTTAAAGAATATTTTTTCAAGGAGGTCGACCACAAGGCGTGGATTTTTTAAAGAATATTTTTTCAAGGAGGTCGACCACAAGGCGTGCATTTTTTAAAGAATATTTTTTCAAGGAGGTCGACCACAAGGCGTGGATTTTTTAAAGAATATTTTTTCAAGGAGGTCGACCACAAGGCGTGGATTTTTTAAAGAATATTTTTGTGTGGTATAGATTTATTCCATCCCATCCCGCGACATATTTACCGAATCCTGGTTGTGTTCGTTGGCCAGCCTTCTCCATGTACATGTTCGTGACGTTTTGGGTCATAATTGCGTTCTAAAGAACTGATAAAAACAATTTTTTGTTCATTTCATCACCTATATATTATGCGATCCGCACTACTATGGGCCAGAGATTCCATTTTTGGCCATAGTTAGAGCAGTGGGTTTGTGAAATAAATAAATAAATATCACATATAAGGAATTCGAGGACCCTGATTACGTTTCTGCAAGAAAAACGCAAAAATGTCATAGGGTGGATCGAAAACGGTGGTCAATTTTTTTAATTTTTAATTTTTAAAATATTGATACAAAAATTATCAATATTGGATTACGTTTCGTCTTACGCCTCATATAACGGTACACACCATTATTCGGAATGTTTAGCACATTTTTCAACCGAATTGGCTGCAATAGGATTTTTTGTCAAAACTTGCTTTTAAAAATGTACCATGGCTTAGCCCCGCATAAAATGTCCAGACGCTATTTGGTATTTTAAATGTCCGTATCATGGTGGGGATATGAAAAGTTTTGTCCGGTCGAAATTAATAACAAAATGTACTGGTATCTATAATTATGTATGTATGATTACAGATAAAATCCTTTAATGGTCTAGAATCGTAAAGTTTGCCTGATGATATATAAGACAGATACATTTTCATCGATATGAAAATATTTTACATTTATTAATTTTTCAATACAAAATAAAAATTCTGATAAAATACCCAATGGCACTGATTGTAATCTTCTATCGAAATACTGTGTTAGGGATTAAGGGAAAATATACAGTCGAATAAACAATTTGTTTTTTTTTTCATCCTGCTGCTGCTGTTATTTTTCGAGAGGTTGAAAGTAAAGCTTCTTAGGATTATTTACAACACACAAAAAGTGCAGATACAATGAGATAAATAAATATTTAAAAATAGCAAACTCAATTCAATTTATCACTCAATTAATGCCCATTATGGCTGGTTGGTTGGCTGGCTGACTGCCGGTAGAGAGTTGGGAATGATGGTAAGTAACCTCTTTGAAATGTGATACAATTTGTATATGAGGCTAATACGAACTCACCCTTTGAGTCACACGCACGTGGGTATTTACACACACTTACATACGTAAGGTTGTCCCGGGGCAAACCTCATGTAAATTTGACTGTCAATGGCTTTATTGCCGTTTTTCGTAACCAAGACAGCCACAGATAGTCTCTGGCTTTCTCGTCTATTATTCATATTCAATACAAATAAACAAAGAGTGTCCTTTTTGAAAATCAAAAAAGGATTATTTAACGGTTATTATGGAAAATGTGTTGTAAGTGTTCTTCATCACTTGAGGAAATCGTTTTATTCGATTTTAATGAATGAAATTAAAAATCAGCCACAGCCGAAGCAGCAGAAGGAGTAGCGTTGAAGTAATGGTATTCGAAATATAACAGCCCTTAATTGAAATTTGTTGAAGTGTTCTTTTGTTAATTCATTTTTGTTACTTTTGGTGGTGTTATCTTAAATTAAGCCATATGTTGATATTTTTTGCGTCAAGATATCCACAGGTTTGGATAATTTAGTTAATAACTTGGGAAGAGTTTTTATTTTTATATTCAATTATAAAAATAGGTAGACTACATACCAGAGCACATAGTTACACTTGAAGTGGTTGTTTGTAAAACTAAAACCAATTTACCAAAATTATAATTGGCGTGACGAAAGTTCTTAAGTCTAAGCCTATAATTAATTTTTGTAACCGTTACAATAATTTGAAGAGCAAACAGAAAGGTTCTGCAGATAAAAGATGTTAGAAATTAGTCCATATCTTAAATTTGTCTTTTTTTGTAATCGATGATGTTGTAATTTGGAGTTGAGGGTTATTGACGAGTGATAAACATGATGGCGTATTGTTTTCAATATTAGAACATATTTCGGTACTTTTATGATTGCCATCGAAATGGCTGTCAATTGTCATTCTGGGTTCTTAGTTTGTGTTTATAAGGCGGAAGAGCAATCTTAAGTAAATAAGATAAAAATACTTTTCAATCATAACTTTTTATATTAAATTCACATAAATTTTGTTTATTTTATGGCATTCATTTAAAGTTAAGAAGTTCATGATCACATATAAAAAAATTATTCAATTTTTTGTCATTTACTTACATACTTAGCTGGCTTGTTACATAACGGTTGTTCCATAAGCCGAGCTTAAAAAAGATTTCCAAGCGCGTTGGTCTTGTGCGCAAATCCACCAATTTGGAAGACCACGTTCCAAGATGTTGTTTTCTACTTGGTCTTTCCATCTAATTCGTGGCCTTCCCTTTCTACGGGAACCATCAGTAGGCTCGTTTTTATATGCCTTTTGAGCTGGGGCATTCTCATTCATCCGCACAACATGGCCTAGCCACCGTATTCGCTGCAGCTCAATACGACTGACTATGTCGATGTCCGCGTATAAATGGTAAAGCTCGTGGTTCTTTCGACGCCGATATTCACCGTCGACGCAGATCGGGCCGTAGATCTTTCAGAGAATTTTTCTTTCAAACACTCCATATAATAGCACGGGTAGTACAGCGTCTTGTAAAGTGTGAGTTTGGTCTGGCGGGAGGTGGCCTTGTTTCAAAACTGCTTACTTAAACCATAGTAGCATCTGTTGGCCATCACAATCCTTCTCCGAATTTTAAAACTGATGTCATTCGTTTTATTTATGGCGGTACCAAGGTATATAAAGTTTTTAACTACCTCGAAGCTGTAGTTCTCAAGTTCCACAGTTGGTTCGAGTCTACTGGACGTCTTGCGGGTTGATACCAGCTTGGGTTGCAATGTTAGACCCATTAAATCTATGTCATCGGCGTAGGAGAGTAACATGTGTTGTTTGGTGTACAGAGTGCCATCTCTGTTTACCTTTGCGTTTCGTATGATCTTTTCTAGCAGGATGTTAAAAAGATCACACGAGAAACTGTCACCTTGTCTGAATCCTCGTTCGGTATTGAAGGGCTCCGATAGGTCCTTTCCTATTTTAATTGCTGACCTTGTGCCACTTAAAGTTGTCCTGCATAGCCGTATTAATTTTGAAGGAATGCCGAACGTAGACATGGCTTTAAACACCTCTGAACGGATAGGGCTGACGAATGCGGCTTTATAGTCGACAAATAGGTGGTATGTGTCGATGTGTCTTTTCCAGGATTTGGCGCAGAGTGAAGATCTTGTCAATGATGGATTTGCCAGGTCTGAAGCCGCATTGGTATGGTCCGATGATGTCATTGACCATTGACTTCAATCGTTCACACAGCACACTGGATAGCACTATATATGCGATGGGAAGGAAACTTATTCCTTTATATATATCGTCTTGTCTCCTTTTTTGTGCTCGGGACATAGGATGCTGAGGTTCCAATCATTGGGCATGCATTCATCTAGCCAAATTGTACTAATCAGCTGATGCATGCTCCTAACCAGCATCTGGCCACCAGTCTTGAATATTTCGGCTGGTAACCCATCGGCTCCTGCTGCTTTGTTGTTCTTGAGCCGATTAATTGCTTTTATGACCTCATCCTCAGGTGGTATACACTCTATACCATCAACTCTTATTGGTTCTGGGGTATCTTCTTCTTCCAGATCCTCAACACGCTGTCTGTATCTGTCACCAGGTTTCCTTCTTCATCTCTACAGAAGGGTGTGCCTGCACCAAAGCCTTCGGTTTGGTGTTTTACTCGTTGGTAAAATTTCCGGACTTCATTCTGACTCCTATACATCTCGATTTGCTCACGCTCACGTTTTTCTTGTTCTTCCTTTTCTTTTTTTTGAAAACACGTTTCTCCTCTCCTTTTCTCCCGATAATTCTCCATCACGTTACGTGTTGCTACTGTCTGCAGGGTTGCCCTATACGCTGCGTTTTTCACATTAGTAGCATTACGACACTCCTGATCGTAACATGGGTTTCTTGGTGGTGGTTTTTGGTACCCAAGTGTTGCCTTTGCTGCAGTTTGTAGGGAGTGGGAATTCTTTGCCATTGTGCTTCTATACTATTATCGGGACAAGAAGTGGTTCCTTCAAGCATATGGGTAAGTTGAACGGAGTAGGCCTTGGCTACCTGTTGTGTTTGCAGCTTTTCGACGTCGAGTTTCCGTGTTGTATTGGATCTCACCTTTGCTGTTACTTTAAGACGGGTGCGTACCTTGGCTGCCACAAGGTAATGGTCCGAATCGATATTCGCTCCTCGGATCGATCGGACGTCTAAAACACTAGATGATACCTTCCGTCTATAACAACATGATCAATTTGATTTCTCGTTGCTTGATCCGAAGAGATCTAGGTGGCCTTGTGTATAACGAAATGCTTGAATCTGGTGCTGCTAACTACCATGTTTTTTGCTGCCACGAAGTCAATCAACCTCATGCCGTTGTCGAATGTTTCCTCATGAAGGCTGAATTTTCCGACGGTGGGACCAAAGATATTTTCCCTTCCGATTTTTGCATTAAAATCTCCTAGCAGAATTTTAATATCATGGCCAGGGCAACGGTCATATGCTGTTTCTAGGCGCTCGTAAAATATGTCTTTGGTCTGTTCATCTTTATGATCGGTCGGAGCATGGGTGCAAATGAAGAACTTCGCTTTTATGTGGATTATAGCAATTCGCTCATCTACTGGAGTGAATCTGGTGACGAGGTCTTTTATTCTCCTGTTAACCATAAATCCGCAGCCAAATTCATGTCTCGTTTCATGGGAGCTATAATACAGGGCGCAATCGTCTGATTTACTTACGCCTTTCTCTTTCCATCGCATTTCTTGTAAGGCAATAATATCGGCTTTGTACTTCTTGAGTACATCCGCCAAAGCGAACACTGTGCCTGTTCTGTACAACGGGCGCACATTCCAAGTGCAGATTCGCAGATCGTGGTCCTTTATACGTTTGCGGGGGTCGTCAACGTTAGGGGGGTTTGGTTTTCTTTTTCTTAGCTTTTTCATAGTAGGTTGGGTTTTCCGAGAGTGGCCAACTAACCCGAGGCCTCAACCCATTTTTGGATAATTCCTTATGGCGATGAAGTGGGACCTTCCTACGTTCCTTCATCCAAACAGTCACATAAGCATTGGCCGGAACTTATTAGGTCCGGCACCGATGTTGCAATTCTTCAAATGTTTCAGCCACTTTGTATATCATCCACCATAAAGTGAAAATATTTACCGGAGACCCTACATATAATGTATATGGGCAATATTGCCAATTTTTTAACATTCCATTTTCAAAAAATCAGCTTTTTTGTTTTTGTGGCACATCAATGATTTTTGGTACACATATAGAGAAAAATGTTCTGACTCCGAAACCGTTCGCGATCAAATTTTTGGTTGATGCGCGCAAAAGTTATCGAGGTTTTAATTTTGGACATAAGAAACAAATCTTAAAATTACGCCGTTTATTATATTGACCAAAAACGTTGATATATATCTTCATCCGTAAAATATGAATATGAATATATTATAATAATCGCGATAAAGTTGCACATCTTCGCGAAATATGAGAAAAATAATAACAATATAGGAGATTACCTCAATATTTTCATTATATTAATGACATACATACACCTAAAAAATAATTTAAAAATATCTACATAATCTAAACACCATGATGAATCAAATGATATCAAAATCACACAAGTCCGTGTAGTGGTTTCTAAATCAAAGCGACAACAAAACAAGATATTGAGGAAAAATATTTGTTTTTGGTTCGAAGAAATAATGTCATCATATTTATTTTTTTAATTGTATACAAGAAATTTCAGAAAAAAATGTTAGGGTCATTCTGCTATTTTACCCGAATTTCGCCGAAAAATTGACATATATATTAATAATCACTTTTTGTGTATAAGTATACGCCTTTCGGATTATATCAAGACCCTTCCGATAAATCTTAGAATTCTATAAATAGGAATAAATCCTAAAATAATATAATATTTTGAAATATACATTTTAAATTGCGTGTAAATCGCGTAATTCTCAAAATCATTTGATGCGCATGCGGTTTCCAGGAAGTACTGAAGTTTATCTTCCAATCCATATATATTTTGCGAAATTTCATTTGACGGCTAAGATGTGCCGCACGTTACATTGAAGTACCCAAAAAATTGTAAAACGCGAATAATTTCCGAAAACTCCAGATGCCATTAACGCGCATCCGATTTCGGTGTGCACCCTAAAAAAATACATCGATCTATACCGATTTCAATGTGGTCCATTAAGGGAACCCCCCCCCCATTCTCGATTTTAATTTTTCAAGATTTTCAATGGGCTGGTAAATCAATACCAATGCTTGTTAAGGTTTGTAACTTTGCACATATATAATTGAAGATTTAAAAGAGAAGAAAAATAATTTACAAAAAAATTTTGTTATTGTTTTGTTGTTGTTTTTTGTAATTAAAGGAAAGTCCTTATTTTTGATGGCGGGCATGATAAATCCTCACTGGAACATCGGAATCCGAAAATTCCAACGGTGTTAGAAAGAGTACATGTCTGGCTCTCGTATGAACTAGGATTATTTACTTCGCTCTAAAATTAACAAAATGGTGGACCTTTGAAAAAATATTTTTGGAAAATCGCCGATTTTTTTCCAAAACCCAAGTTAAAAAATAAGGAAGATCTTCACCGATTGGCTTTATCCTAGTTCATACGAGAGCTATACACTCACAGAGAAACGTGTAAAAATTTGAAATCGATTGGGTTATTAGTTTTTGAGTTATCGTGCCCGCCATTCGCAAAAAAATGTTTAGAGAAAAACGCGTTTAAAGTTTGAGAAGCCCTTCAGCCGTCACTTGATGCTGACACAATAAATCGGCTATATCTTCAAGAGTTCTTGAGATTTTCATTTGACATTTTGTAGGGACATTCTTTAATAAGTGTAGATTCCAATTATATCAACAAAATTTTTGACCCCGAGAATGGGGGGTCCCCTTAAGAACCATGGATTTGAAAGCTCACACTATTTTTGAGATAAATTGCGTCTAAATCGCGTAATTCTCAAAATCATTTGATGCGCATGCGGTTTCCAGGAAGTACTGAAGTTTATCTTCCAATCCATATATATTTTGCGAAATTTCATTTGACGGCTAAGATGTGCCGCACGTTACATTGAAGTACCCAAAAAATTGTAAAACGCGAATAATTTCCGAAAACTCCAGATGCCATTAACGCGCATCCGATTACGGTGTGCACCCTAAAAAAATACATCGATCTATACCATTTCAATGTGGTCCATTAAGAACCATGGATGTGCCAGCAAAATCTATTTTTGAGATAAATTGCGTACATCTCTCTTTCGGCTGAAGTTTTTAAAGTTCTCTTTTCGAAGAAGATCAAAATCCGTATGATGTCATTTATTGAAGCGGAAATGATACACAGAAAACGCAAATAAATCCGCGATATTTTCAAAAACATTTTTTGCCAAATTTCGTGTTTTTGGAAGGCCAGTTCCCGCCGTTCTAGTAGATGGATTTTCACGAACAAGATTTTATATCATTCGAAACGTAAAAAACCTTATTGATCGCGGGTACCCATATCATTCAGTTAACAGATCTAAAAATTTGGCCCGAAAAATAGGTTTTTTAGAAATTTGATCGCACAAAATTCGCACCTTCGGATGAGTATTACTCTGAAGCTTTGCATACTACATACACAAAATACATATCAAATTACGCAGATTCGCGACTACAATAATCTTATAATCGATTTTTATAAATACCTGTTTGCGTATTAAAGCTAGAAGTAAAATTCAAAAAACACTCAAAATCGAGCATCAAAATGTCAGCATCATTTAAAGGTAGATACAGTTAAAATTTTTAAAAATGATACATAAGGGCCGTAGTCCCCATTTTGTTGGTTTCTAGTTTTATTTTGACACGAAGACCGTGCAATGAGTGGCTTAGTCACAAAACGATAGAGAACATAAAAAAACTGGTTCGCCTCAACCTGTTTTTACACATTTTTTTACATTAAAGTAGACACAGCTTCCACCAAAATAAAGTTTGGAGGTCAATATCATGAACAGTTTGCAACGACAGATCAATTAACCCAAAACTATTCACTTTTTTTCATATACTTAAGTAGTTCCCGAGTTATAAAGGTATGAACCTCCGCTTCAGCTATGTTAAAAAATTGGCAATATTGCCCATATATAATTTTTATCAGAATTCAAAACGTGTTCTTCATTCTGTTCAAATCACGAAAGAGCTAACAATATTAAAGACATAGCTTTGGAATTTGTCCCATATATTCGGTATTTTTGGCAATGTTTTAAACGTCTTATAACGCTAGGCCCAAAATTTCGGTATTTTAGGAGTGGGGGAACGTTCTCATTGGGGGTCAAATTTCTATAAGAAAAATTAAGACGTATATTTCGGGGTAGCTCCATATAATTTGGGTACTATTCGGTAGTTTGGACATATTTTTCAGACAATTTAACTCTAATTTAATATTTGAGTTTTCATTGGCTGGTAAAGTTTTCAGTCCTACAAATCGGCTTTATAGAAATGCTGATGGTCCTAGGCGCATTTTGGCATTCCGAAACCATTTAACGGATATACCCATATTTGCTTAATATCTAATGTCTTCATAATAACAGCATTTCGTTAATATATGCTTCCAGTCATCCCACACCCACATAAATCCGTCTGGGACAAAGATGGTCCGTCAGGAACAGTGACGTAAATAGCTACTTCCGTTTCTGAATTTGGAAATAAGGCATTCTTTTCCTATGAAATTTCAAAAAGTTTAGAAAGTTTTATCAGTTCTAGTAAGGAGCAGTCAGATATATATACAAACAATATATATTCTTGAAGATAACTGTATAATGTAATGATTTTCAAATAAATTACGTTTACTACATTTATTACATGGTATACAGATATGTGACGTTTTCGACATTTTCAAAGACGATGTTTGGCAGCCGAAAACCGAAAAAATCGTCACACGGACCATCCCGTCAGTAAGAAACCAGTACTTAAGCCGAAGCGTAAGACTGGCCGGTCATGTACGTACGTAACGTCACGAATACATTCATACGTCACCATCTCTTTGTCATTGTTCGTTCACCTAGTTCTCCACCTATCAACAACACACTCCCAAAGAATAGTGCTGTACCGCCTACTATCCCCATCTACCAGATCAGAATGCCAATTGCAAGCCACGCTTAAGCTTATACTTGATAGTCCTACATCTCACCTCAAAATCAAACGGCACGACACCAAGCTGAACAAGGAATTCCTCTGTGGGAACAGTACGACATACTGGCAACATGATAACATGGAAGGAGCTTCTTCTGTCTAAGACAGTCGAGACAGCATTGTACCATATAGGTGAACCATAAGTTGCACAGGCAACAAATAACCCACCATATATGACACGCACAGCACGTCTACTCCAGCCACCATCGGTCAGCTTCTCCTTCAACCGATCAAAGTGAGAAAGGAAATTCAACCGCCCGGACACCGTTATTCCGAGATACTTACCTCTACTCGAATACCTTATGCCGCTTTCACCAAATAACAAACAAGAAATAAAAACTATAACCCTAAAACAGTTAAATTCGAAACTGTATTAGAACGTATAAAAACCATAAATAATTTCTAGCGGCATGGTATCGAGTCACATAGTCATAATAGGGAAGGAGTTGGAAAATACATTCGCCAGAAGTGCGACCGACAAACCAGCAATATATGAAAACCAGTAAGGAAAGCAGTAAATTCGGACGGGGCCGACTATATGATACCCTTCTCCACTATGGGTATGTTAAAAAGATGCATCCTAACAGAAGGGCAACATATTGTGTCAACGGTCCTCACTTTAAGTCTTTGGTTCACCATTTATTTAAAAATGAATTGCTGTTCGTTAGTCTCCCTAAAACTCGAGAACGGGTGAACAGATTTTTCTGATCTTAGTCTTGAAATGATCGTGAAGGTCCAGGGAAGGTTTAAAAGTTAAGAAAGTATCGAATAAATACCGCGAAAATGTAGAGGCTGAGAGACAATTTGGATTTTGTGTCAAATTATTTTTTTTCAAGTTTGAAAAATTGTAAGTTTCTGAAAGCAAACATAATATTTCAATCATTTTGTCGCACTTCAGAACACGGAGATTTATGGCTTAAAGGTATTTGTTAAGATATTCTATGAGTGCATACTTCTAACTTTGTGAGTAACCATTATCTTTTGAGATAGTGACTTTATGATACTTACACTTTATTGTTCGTTAAGTGCGAAATTTCCCAATTATTACCTGACTTAGGTCGTCACATGAATAAAATATGCGAAGACAGATCTAGAAAATAGTCGTATTGCTATTTCAGTTATATGAAGAATAAAGAAGATAGGCTAAGAATCCAACGAGTTCGTGCACATCAAACTCATCAACAGAAAGCACGACGTAATGAAATATAGCGAATCCGCAGACTCAAGGCTTCTGCGATTCTTGAACGAGCTGCATTCCACTATGATCCGCATTCATTTGGGGAAATGAAAATAATTTTTAAATATTGTACACTGGGGAATCTATTGGGTAATGTTGTCCTGGAGAAAAGTAAAATTGCAACAATCGATCCTACCACCAGATACTTTACGCTCATTAGCTTATAGGATTGGAAATGATTCTATATTTTTATAATATTCCAGTTTGTACTAAAATAAACATCGCAAGTAAATGATGGACAAAAATTAAATTTTACAGATACAAGGACATGCAGACCATTAATTTCTACAAATTTATTTTATGGATAATTCAGATGCATATGTTGATAATCGTTGTGCTTCACATAAACGTATATCTATGATGATCTAGCTATGATGGATTACAATATCCTTTAATCTCCTGACAGGGCGATTTATCAAAATTGTAAATTATGTAAAAAGTAAAAAATTGAGCAGGATTTAATAATATTTCCAAATTCCATACACGTTTTCCATAAAATGCACGTAAATGCAAGGATGAAAATCAGAAGACATTCGGAAAAGACTTCTGATTTTAAGATACATGCTCTAGATTATTTTACTTGAAAATAATAATAGTTCCATAGGAACATTGGAAAACGGGGGTAAGAACTTCAACGTACCGAAAATGAAACGGGAAATATGTATGGCGCCTTTTTAATACATTAGCTCAATTCCATGAGAAAATTTGGTCAAAGTCAATATCCCGGAATGATATATTATATGAATGATATATGATACTACAATGGGAATGGATATATACTAATTTTTGGTAGGAAGATTTGACACCACCTGATAATAAGGGATAAGATTATATGGGGGCTATCCGGAAACTTGGACTCAAATCCCACCCATCATCCAAAAAGGTGATGTAGATGATGGGGAATATTTGGAAGCCTGGGCGAATATGAAATTACAGCCATACCGTTATATGGGGCCTATACGAATACTTAAGTCAATATTGAAAATTTTGATTATCTGATTTTCTGGTCAATAAGTATCCCTAATATTAAATTAGAAGCAATTCTGTTGAATATTGGAGGTAAAATGTCGGAAATTACACATCAGTAATTTTGCTAGGCAAGACAACGTTTGCCGGGCCCGCTAGTAAATATATATATATATATCTAAATCCGAACTTTAGTACAGTGTGCAAAATTGTGTGGCAATCGGCCTAACTTTAGGTCTTAAAATCGGACAATTTTCAGGAAACTTTACACACATCATTCTAGACACAAGTCAGTACGCTATGCCAAATTTCGTGGAAAACGAAAGATATATAGGGATATTGGTGAACCATTTAAATTAAATCGGTCGAAAATATATAAGGGAGCTATATCTAAATCTGAACCCATTTTAAAGAAATTTTACATACATCATTCTACACTCAATTCAATACGATATGCCAAATTTCGTGTAAATCGGAAGATATATAGGGACTTTGGCACTCCATTTAATTAAATCGGATGAAAATATATATGGGAGCTATATCTAAATCTGAATTGATTTTCATGAAATTTTACATACATCATTCTAGACTCAATACCAAATTTCATGCAAATCGGAAGATATATAGGGACATTGGTGAACCATTTAAATCTGAAATCTGAACAGATTTTCAAGAAATTTTACACACACCAATCTACACTCAATTCAGAACGCTATGCTAAATTCCGTGCAAATCGAAAGATATATAGGGACTTCGGTAAAACATTTACATAAAATCGGACGAAAATATATATGTGAGCTTTATCTAAATCTGAACCGATATTTCCCAATAGGGTTCGTCCTTGGGCCAAATAAACGAGCTGTGCCAAATTTCATCCAATTCGGATCATAAATGCGACCTGTACTTTGTTTATAATTTAAAATGGGCAGACGGACGGACAGAAAGTGATTCTTTGCATATCCTCAAAAAGAACGATGTGTCTGTCGGGTTTAATTTTGCCTGTTACAAACATATGTACCACAGTTTGGTGAAGGGTACAATAATGCCAAACCATTTAGAACTACGGTCATGTTCAACGAAAATCCACAAAATTGTTTGGAATAGAGAGGAGACTGGGATAAACAAAAAAAGTTTTATGGGTATACCCAACCGAGGATAAGACAAATGTTAACGCTAAGCAAAAGGGGAATCAGCATGCAGATCGATATTCTCGCAGGCATAACAGGCTGCGGGTATACTTACACAATATTGGTTGCGAGGAAAGCTTTCTAGGAAATGCCGCCTTCCGTGATATAACCGACCCAAGGGGATGTTAACAGAATTAATAGGCGTTTAGGACAATCAAATCGAAAGATGACTTCATACTATCTTCCTTCTTTAGAGCGCACAACCTAACAATATTTTTGAAACAAATCAAGCCCAAACCTTTAAATATCTCAATATAAGAAAAAAACGGACTTAACCACTTTCAAAATAAACGACTCAGTTTAGTTTTTGATGTAAGCTCAGTTGCAATTCCTGTTCATATACCCAACATTTTATATGGTAAAATGCATGTGACCTCATTCCTGGCATATCCAAACCTTTAATCAATATAAATCATAAAGTATATAATTTGCGACAAGTACTTTTTTGTGGTTAAATACAAAGTTGTATTTAATCCATGCATTCCAATTAGAATTACACCGATATAATTTGATAAGCCACTTTGTATGCACAATCACACACAAAATGTTTTCATTCTAAATGACTTTATTATGCCAACAGATGTATCCTTTTTTCTTGCTGGCAAAACAAAATATTCAAATAATAAACAAAATCTCATAAATCTAAACCAATTTCCGTTTTCATTGTTTTTTAACTTTGTTTATCTTTTCTTCTTTCTTTTTTCATTTCCTACATAAAAAGTGTTATCATTCATTGTTTTGTTTGTAATTACATATTGTTGTAGTGGTAGTAGTGGACGATACGAAATCCCTTGCAGTCAAATGATCTAAATCTAAAATGCAAAAGGATTACGCATACGTTTTATTGTTCTCCTCTCGAATTTGGTTTGTTTTCAAATTGCTTTGCCCTCCATGTCCAGGGTTCTAAAACTCCGCCCTTCTGTTTGAACAAACCAAAAGCGAATGTCCTTCACAGCTGTTATCTCTATCTATCTCGCTCGTTCGTTTCTATGTTACAGTTAAATACATTTTAATACTGTGTTTCTATTGCAAAACCAACAACATGCTATGGAACTAAAGTTTGGGATATCCCCCACAAAATTGACTCTGTAGAGGACCCTTGGGTGCCATTTGTTTGTTGTTCGTGAGGTAATTACTGATCCTATGCTCTGTTGACTTTGATTTAATTGAAAAAGTTTTTTTCTCTTTTTGGTCTTTACTTCGTTTCGTTCTTTTTTTTTGCAAAAACAAACCAAATCTACCCTGCAATCTTTGAATAACTCAGCCCCACTGCCGAATTTATCTCCCTCACATGCATGTTTCTCCCATGTGTTTTGCTTAACTGGAGCAGCAATACATTCACACTTGGCGAGTGGATGTTAGGAGGTTGTTTCGCCAAATAAATCATTAATGGCGAAAGAAAACCCCATCCCATTGACCATCGTTTGATTTCGATTCGCAAGGACACACCCCTTTCACATGAAATGAATTCATTCATTCATGTTTACCAGCTAGTGGTGTTGCCGTTGTACACATGTGCACTGTGAGAAAATTTGTGACGATTTTTAATAGATAATGTAAATGATTTGGTTTTATTAAACATTTTATAAGCCAAATGAAACAAAAAATCGATCGGGACCTTCATATGTCATTGCAAATTGTCTGCTAGTAGGTCGAAACAATTGTAGGGGGCTAATAAACATAAACATATATGGCTAATTACAGCCACTACGGTTGCAACAATCCGGCTAAAACTTTAAAAATTCCGAAAATAATACTAGAACTTTAAAAATACTGTAAATGAGGCGGGAGCTGTGACAAAACATGGATCGGTATTGATGATTTCCTGCTGAAATGTATAACAGCTTCCCAAACAGCTATAACAGCTATCAAATTACTGCTCTTCCGGTTGGAAAATGCTGAAATCCGTCAAAATTTATAAAGGGATCCGATAAGTCTGCATGGATTCCCACAGTATCTTGAGTAGTTTAGTGCGAGTACCTGCCTATTGGCCTACCTCACCACCCGGTGCACCAACCCACCACCACCAGGTGCAACCGAATGAGCCCACCAGCAAGGGAGCTATGCACGAGAACCATATCCACTAAGTACTGTCCTTCTCTTAAATGCTTCACGAGCAAAACTACTTAAACAACTAAAGGTCCGATCGTCTTCAAGAGCCCTACTGAAATCCCACCCGTCCCTCCATTCGATATACCCATACTTGCTAAATCTCTAATGTCATCATAGTAACAGCATTCCGTCAGTATATGCCTCCAGTCCTCAGTCATCTCACACCCACATAAATCCGTCTGGGACAAGCCTCTTTTATGCAGTAACGCATTGAGAGAACCATGCCCGTCAGTAAGAAACCAATACATAAGCCAAAGCGAATGTCTGGCCGGTCCACTATGAACGTTGCGTCACGAATAAATTCGTACGTCACCCTCCCTTTGTCACTGTTTGTCCACCTTGTCCTCCACATTTCAACAACACACTCCCGAAGGACAGTGCTGTACCGCCTCTCTTCCCCAACCACCAGATCAGAAAGCCTGAGCCAATCATCCTCATCCAACTGCAAGCCACGCTTAAGCTTATACATGATAGCCCTATACCTCACTTGAAGATCAACGCCTTGCAACTCCTCTGTGGAAACAGTGCGACACACTGGCAAACATGCTAACATGACTGACACGAAAGGAGCTTCTTCTGCCCAAAGACAGATGAGGCAGTTTTGTAGCATATAAGTGCACCATAAGTTGCGTAGGCAACAAAAAGCCCACCATACATGATACGTACAGAACGCCTACTCAAGTCCCAATTGGTCCGCAAAACACGCATGATGGTCCCAACGACCGTTGTCAGCTTCTCCTTTAACCGATCGAAGTGTGGAAGCAAATTCAAACGCTCTGACACCGTTGTCCTGAGATATTTAACAGTACACGAATACCTTATGCCGCGTTCACCAGCTCGAATGCAGGGAGGACGGCTGCGTGCCAACCTGCCTTTCAGCAGCATCAGCACCGTCTTCTCGGTTGCCACCTCCACTCCAACTCGGTCACTCCAAGCCTGCACAATCTGCATAGCTGGTCACCACGATTTTCCAATTCAAGTCGAATATCCCCTTCAATCATGATGAGCAAATCATCCTTGAAGGAGGCCGCTAGCTCCCGCAACAGAGGATCCTTCATGACTCATATAGATGGACCAAAAATGGAATCCTGTGGCAACCAACCCAGACCGAAACGATTTTACATACATGGTGCACCAAACTCCTAATTTTTTTTTCCATTAACACGAAATTTTACACAACATATCAATTGGAGACTTGAATGGCGATATTGGATTTTGATGAAATTGGTACAGATGCAGCCATAGCTTCCATATGTAATTCGGACGGGTGTCTGAAATTAAATTTTTAGGAGTGCGGCGTACTGAATAGCGTGTATCAATTGTGCTATAAATCGTTTTTCATAAATTTGTCCCAGGATACACAGGCGACTCTAAAATCTGTCCGAATGGAATTAAATTTATTATAGGCTGCAGAAAGACATGAGTAAGTTCCTTGGAACATTGACAGACAATTGTTAGGATACGTATGTACAATATACCCAAGGTGGTGAAGGGTATCATATAGTCGATTTTACATACATGGTGCACCAAACTCTGAATTTTTTTTTCCATTAACACGAAATTTTACACAACATATCAATTGGAGACTTGAATGGCGATATATTGGATTTTGATGAAATACAGGCAGCTTCCATATGGATTTTGTGAAATTCGGTACAGATGCAGCCATAGCTTCCATATGTAATTCGGACGGGTGTCTGAAATTAAATTTTTAGGAGTGCGGCGTACTGAATAGCGTGTATCAATTGTGCTATAAATCGTTTTTCATAAATTTGTCCCAGGATACACAGGCGACTCTAAATCTGTCCGAATGGAATTAAATTTATTATAGGCTGCAGAAAGACATGAGTAAGTTCCTTCGAGGGAACATTGACAGACAATTGTTAGG
>NW_026878967.1:0-25998 GCF_032173495.1 Musca vetustissima
AATGCTAAATTTAATTTCATTCGGGCATTTAGATCAAATTTGATAAACGCAATACGGTAGGCCGCATTCTTCAAAATTTAATCTCAATCAGATACCCGTTAATGTCTGCATCTGCACTAATTAAAAAATCTTTAACGGTTCCAGACTCAATTTGATACGTTTCGTGTCAACCGGTGCAAAATGTACCTAAAATACAACGAACATATAAATGGGAGCTATATCTAAATCTGAACCGATTTCACGAAACTTAACGCGCATCATTCTACACTCAATTCAGTACCCTATGCCAAATTTCGTTCAAATCGAAAGATATATAGGGACTTTTGTGCACTATTTACATTAAATCGGACGAAAATATATATGCGAGCTATATCTAAATCAGAACCGATTTTCACTAAACTTAACGCACATCATTCTACACTCAATTCAGTACCTAATTAGTACCATTTAATCTAGTACCATTTAGAAGACATTAGTATGTATTTCCAAAACTTTCTACATATCCCAATTCTATACCCCAACAATGATCCTAACTCAAAATTTCAGGATCCCAATTCTATCGGTCCACCCAAAATCTAAATTGTATTAAATTTAGTACACATTAATACGAGTTTCCAAAACTTTCTACATAGCTCAATTCTACACCCCAACAGTAATACTAACTCCAAATGTCAAGATTCCAGTTCTATCGGTTCACCCAAATCCAAATTTGTTATCATTTAGTACGAATTTCCAAAACTTACCACATATCCCTAATTTCAAGATTCCAGTTCTATCGGTTCACCCAAAATTCAAATTGAACCAAATTTATGTTTGTATATTTAAATTTGGTACCATTTAGTACACATTTCAAATTTCAAGTTTTTAGCTCCAACCATTCACATGCTACAAAATTGTACCAAATTTGGTACATTTTAGTACTTTTCGGATATTTACAGTTCAAATGTACAAAAAACCCTTTGATACATCTATTATACACTCCATCTGTGACTCTCGTTTCAAATTTAAGAGTTCTAGCTCTCCCGGTTCGCCAAATACAAATGGTACTTTTCGTGTCAATCTAGTACGTATTTTCATAAACCCGGCCATATCTGACACCTTTGGACCAAGAGTACTCCTTACCCCAATTTTCAAGATTCTAACCTCAGAGTGATCTTGACTCATACGTAAAGAATTATAGCCTTTTTGAGCCTTATACAGTAGACAGGGTCCAACAAATCGAATTAATGCTAGCTAACTATTTGAAATAAATGACTCTGTCTATGTAAGCAAAGAAATCTAACAGAAATTCGAAATTCCCGAAATTTTCTGAGCAGAATAAACATACATCACAAATTAAAAACTCATTTAAATATTAATAATTTTCAAATTGGAATAAAAATGCTTTATTAGCAATTTTAAGACAAGAAAAAAAATATTTTCAAAAACCCCATTCAAAAGGTGGTTTGAAAAAAGTCTATATGCGTTTCTAATGGTCTGATTAAAAGGCGTACTCGTCATGATCTCCAAAGATTGAAAGGTAGTAATTTTAATATATTTAGCCTTCAGTCACGGCGATTCGATTTGAAATGTGATGCCCAGATAAAAAACGCACAAAAATGTTCAACGCCGCACAAAGGCAATGAAAATCGATTGGTTGCGTCAAACAGTAGCTAAAATATTTAAAAGCTCATTTAAATTCTTCAAAAGAAACTTATCAGGAGATAGAAAAAAACCCAAATCTACCTCCAAGACAACGGTAAAATGATCAGTACTTATTAAAGGGTTATTTGAAAGGGTGTACTTTTTTGGGTTGTTCGAGAGGTGATGTTATACGAAGACTCACCACATATATTGAAGACCTTATAAAACTACGATCTTTTCTTAATAAGAACCTTTAATTTGCAAATACCAATGCCAGTTTCAAACCAAGATAAATAAAAGCATATAAAAACAGAGAGAGAGTTAACACAAAATTTTATTATTGTATTAGCAAAAAATTTGAAATGTTTTTACATTTCAATCATGCCAAAAACCTACAGGGACCGATATGTTGTCAATTTGGTTATAAATGATATTTTTACATAGACCTAATGTTATAATTAAAGACAAAAACAACTTTGTTTTCGGGCCATTGCTACTGCTACCGCTTCTGTTGTCGTCACCGATTTTGTGGCCACCGCTATAGGCAATATTCAAATAAATTTCGTCAATTATTTTTTCGTTTCTTCAATTTGACCCCAGTGATCGAATACACAGTACCTTGCATTGCGGTAATTTGCGTACACAAAGCTATTATTATCGCTTCATTTTCGGTTGTCCATAACCGTTTTCATAATAATTTCTAATCATTTATCGATTTGAATAATCGTTTAGAAATCTTTTATCTGTTGGTTTTTGTTTCGATTCTTCGTCAGGTTATTGTCGGCTTGATTGGCTACTTTTTTTTTGAGAGAATAAAAAAGGAGACGTATAAATGCCTCCTCACGAAACGTACGTCTGTGTGTGTCAATCATAATTGACCGGCAGCTTGATTTTGACTTATTTTCGGTATTTTATTTGAAGAATTTTGTTTATTTGTTTCGTATCCAATTATTGTTTAATTACCCTTGCATGACAGGGCATAAATTATAGACCATTGACTGTCAGATGTTAAGAGTTGTTACTGCTACTACCTTTTTTTAAGCTATTGACCATTGTTTCCAATTTAAATGATTTGCCTAATTTTGGGTTTTACTTTTATATTTGCGTTACACACATAGGGATCTATATTTTTTAGGTTATAGCTACCGGCAGCAACGTGTGGAGATTCACTAAATTATATCCAGATAGGGATATTCTGAAATCATAAAGCAAATGAAAATTTCTTTATATCCTCCAATATTATAAACCATTTTTGAAGGACCATTAACATGAAATTAAACATGTCATTCTGCAACCTATACTAAATATTGGTCAGATATAGAGTTGCCCCTTAAAATGGGACAAAATTATGTAAATAAATTTAAAGTAAAATATCGAAATTTAAACCGATTTCATCGAAACTTGTCACATGTTCGGCCACATTTTGATTTCTTCATTTACTTATAAATCCAAATTTCGTGCAAATGGAAGGCTATATAGGGACTTTGGTGCACAATTTACAAAAAATCTGGCGAAAATATATATGGGAGCTATATCTAAATATGAACCGATTTTCACGAAATTTAACACACATCGTTCTGGACTTAATTCAGTGCCCTATGCCAAATTTCGTGCAAATCGAATGACATAAAGGGACTTTGGTGCATTATATACCTAAAATCGGAAAATTATATATATGGGAGCAATATCTAAATCTGAACCGATTTTCACGATTTTTTACACACATCTTTCTAGACTTAATTCAGTACGCTGTGTCACATTTCGTGCAAATCGAAGGATATATAGGGATTTTTTGCACTATTTAACTAAAATCGGACGAAAATATATATGGGAGCTATATCTAAATCTGAACCGATTTTCACGAAAAATAACACACATCGTTCTATACTTAATTCATTATGCTGTGTTAAATTTCGTGCAAATCGAAGGATATATAGGGACTTTGGTGCACTATATACCTAAAATCGGACGAAAATATATATGGTTGCTATATCTAAATCTGAACTGATTTTCACGAAATTTAACACACATCGTTCTGGGCTTAATTCAGAACGCTGTGCCGAATTTCGCGGAAATCGAAGGATATATAGGGACTTTGGTGCACTATATACCTAAAATCGGACAAAAATATATATTGGAGCTATATCTAAATCTGAACCGATTTTCATGAAATTTAACACACATCGTTCTAGGCTTAATTCAGTACGCTGTGCCAATTTTCTTGCAAATCGAAGAATATATAGGGACTTTAGTGCACCATTTACCTTAAATCGTACGAAAATATATATGACAGCTATATCTAAATCTGAACCGATTTTTTCCCAATTTCAATAGGGTTCGTCCTTGGGCCAAATAAGTGAACTGTGCCAAATTTCATCCAAATCGGATCACAAATGCGACCTGTACTTTGTTAACAAAAATACATGGACGGATAGACGGACATGCATAAATCGACTTAAAAAGTGATTCTATGCTAATTCTCAAAAGGAACCATGTGTCTTTCTCGTTTCCTTTTGCCTGTTACAAACATATGCACAAAGACATAATACCCTGTACCACAGTGTGGTGAAGGGTATAAAAATATATAAAAATCTCCGATATAGGTCCATATTTTTAACATGCATAAAACCGGGACCCTCTGGTTATGCCGATGACGGGCTGAAACATAGTTCTAATAGACTAGTGAATGAAGGGAATCTTTATAGATGAGTTGAAGGGAGTTTTTATAGAAGAGCTGATGGGAGTCTTTATAGACGAGCTGATGGGAGTCTTTATAGACGAGCTGATGGGAGTCTGTATAGACGAGCTGAAGGGAGTCTTTATAGACTTGCTGAAGGGAAGCTTTATAGACGAGCTGAATGGAGTTTTTATAGACGAGCTGAAGTGAGGGACTCTTTATATTCTCAAATTTCAATATGATTCGTCCTTGGTCCAAATAAATCAGCTGATATTTTAAAATATTTAACAGAAATAATTAGTTGAAATTAGCTATCGATACCAATTTTTTAAAAACCATATTATACCATTTAGTTACTCCATTTAGTTGGCGTTCACATCCAACAAAAAAAAATAAATTGTTTGATTTAGACGCCACCATGACGCCTATTCACAAATTAATCTTTTCAAATGCGGCATTTCTGTGATCTTTCCATGTGGCTCCCCAGTGTTACCCTGTTACTGTACCACCTTCGATTTTATTTCTCTATATAAGATATTCCTACAATATAATCGTGTGTGTTGGTGTGCGTGAGATCATTTAGAAAGTTGTTGATCTCCTTGACTAATTGGCTTAATATTACCTTTAATGCACAGGTTCCGCACACACACACACAGGAACAGACATGAAAATCTCAGACCAAAATGTTTGGGTAAAATTAAATGACCGCCACCAACACCACCGCCGCAGCCAACACATAAAAACTACGACTCATTGTTGTAGGCGTTTATTATTATTTTTACAGTATTCTACCTTGACAGGATTAAATTTATTTCAGTTTAAAAATCATTAAAATAACATAGCTACTAAATTGTTATTAATCGTATTATGGTTGTGGTGTTACAATAGAGGGGGTGTCTATGGCATTAATAGTGCATGTGAATAATTTGATTTTTTATGGGATTTAGAGCAATGGGGCTTGGGGATTTTTTTATTTTGAAACATTAAATGTTTATATTATTGTTATAATATAGCTATTGATGAACATCTTTTTTTAACATAGTGTGACGAAAATTTTTATGATATTGGAAAACATTCAGAGCCGACATTTTGTAATGGTCTTAATATGAGATTGTCTTAGTATGAGATTCATATTTTCTTAAACATTAATGAAGGTGTTCAATGGAATTCCAGAATGGCTGATTGCAGACTAATCTGTATCGAATTACATGTCCGGGGATTTTTTAACGAGCATTAGAAGAAGAAATTTAAAAAAAAATTGCAAGAACTATTAAGGTGGTTTGAACAATATATTTTTATTTAATTACACTAGATTTCAAGGATGGCTGTACTTTTTTGTTCCCTACGACGACCTAAAGGGATTATCTTTAGATGATCTAACTGAAGGCAGTATTTATAGACGAGCTAAACGATGCCTTTATAGATGTGGAGAAGGGAGTCTTTATAGAAGAGCTGAAGGGGGTCTTTATATACTCTTCAGCTCGACTTTAAAGACTCGCTTCAGGGCGCCTTTTTAGAAGAGATGGGGTAGTCTTATAGACTAGCATAAGGAGTCCCTATAGACGAGCTAAAAATTGTCTTTATGGACGAGTTGAAGGGTGTCTTTTTGTATACTGTAGAGAGTATTTATAGGCAAGTTGAAGGGAGTTTATATAGACGAACTGAAGGGAATATTTATAGGCTATATAAAAAGTGGTAGGTTGTAGAAAGAAGATTTTCTACACTGAAGATCTCAAAATAACAATTGGAACAAAAAACGTGCCTTAAATCCCCTAAATTCTGAATATTTGGGGATAATGTTTATTGGGGTAACCTTAAATTTCCACCAATGTTCATACTTATACCCTTCACCACACTGTGGTACAGGGTATTATGTCTTTGTGCATATATTTGTAACAGGCAAAAGGAAACGAGATAGATACATGGTTCCATTTGAGAATATGCATAGAATCACTTTCTGAGTCGATTTATGCATGTCCGTCTGTCCGTCCGTTAAATTGTAAACAAAGTACAGGTCGCATTTATGATCCGAATTGGATGAAATTTGGCATAGGTCACTTATTTGGCCCAAGGACGAACCCTATTGAAATTGAGAATAATCGGTTCAGATTTAGATATAGCTCCCATATATATTTTCGTCCGATTTAATGTAAATGGTGCACCAAAGTCAATAATATTTTTCGAATTGCACGAAATTTGGCATAGCGTAATGAATTAGGTCTAGACTGGTGTGTGTTAAGTTTCGTGAAAATCGGTCCAGATTTAGATATAGATCCCATATATATTTTCGTCCGATTTAACGTAAATTGTGTAACAAAGTCCCTATATATCTTTCGATTTGCACGAACTTTGGCACTGAGTAATGAATTAGGTCTAGAATAATGTGTGTTAAGTTTCGAGAAAATCGGTTCAGATTTAGATATAGCTCCCATAGATAGTTTCGTCCGATTTAAGGTAAATGGTGCACCAAAGTCCCTATATCTTTGGATTTGCACGAAATGTGGAACAGAGTACTGAATTAGGTCCATAATGATGTGTGCTATGTTTCGTAAAAATCGGTTCAAATTTAGATTTAGCTCCCATATATAGGTTTGTCAATTTTATGTAAATGGTGCACTAAAGTCCTTATATATCTTGCAATTTACACGAAATTGTGCATAGTGTACTGAATTGAGTCTAGAAGGACGTGTGCCAAGTTTCGAAAATCGGGTCAGATTTATATATAGCATATATATTTTCGTCCGATTTTATGTAAATGGTGCACCAAAGTCCCTATATATCTTTCGATTTGCACGAAATTTGGCATATCGTATTGGGTTGAGTCTAGAATGATGTCCGGTAAGTTTCGGGAAAATCGGTTCAAATTTCAATATAGCTCCCACATATACATATATATACGTCCGATTTTACATAAATGGTGCACCAACTCCTAATGTTTGCCCGATTAACACGAAATTTTGCACAATGTATAAAATTGAGACTTGAGTGACATTATTGTCTTTTGATGGAATTGGTGGCATATAAAAAGGAGCCTACTGATGGTTCCCGTAGAAGGGGAAGGCCACGAATTAGATGGAAAGACCAAGTAGAAAACAACATCTTGGAACGTGGTCTTTCAAATTGGTGGATTTGCGCACAAGACCGACGCGCTTTGAAATCTTTTTTTAAGCTCGGCTTATGGAACAACCGTTCTGTAACAAGCCAGCTAAGTAAGTAAGTGAAATTGGTGCAGATGCAGCCATAGCTTCTATATGTATTTCGAACGGGTGTCTGATTGAAATTAAATGTTTAATAGTGCAGCGTACCGAATAGCATGTATCAATTTTGGCATACATCGTTTTCCTTTTGTATTGTATAATTGCCAATTAACACTGGAGGATATAATTACCGAAGAAGATCGAACCGCTTCAGGAACGAAATTGTCCAACTACACCAAAAAGTTCAAATATAGAACGAACATTTGGTATAGTGCTTATATAATTGTCCAGACAATGATGAAATATATTACAGATAGAGGTCATGCACTTTATAGACGAGGCAGCTCTTGCTGGCTTATCTTAGATTCTGTTTTACACCGAAAGACTGCATTTTAGCTTCATAAAGTGAATGTAATTTGGCATTCCATGTTTCCACATAGTTAATAAGTTCTCGCGTCATTTTTGTATGCTCAAGGTCTCACGACACCGAGTGTCTGTAGTTTTGTTTTTCGGTTTCTTCTGGTCGCAATGATGCAGAATCATTAAAAATCCAAATCAATTTCACGTATTTTGAATGTCCAATGCACATTGTCACGGGGTATAAGGTCTTATGCATAAGTTTATAAAGTTCTGAAGGAAATAAAATAGACCTATAGTTCCTTCCGCAGATACAATTAGAATCTCTCAAAGCACGTAAAAAAAACAACGCTGATCATATCCGGTTCAATCCGTATCAGACCAGAAGTTCGTTCATGGGATCTCCGGCTAAAGAAAACTCGAATCTTATTTCAAAATCCCTAATTTATTTGGGTTTAAAGATTTAATTGTTCACTACTTCGCATTTCTCTCTTTTTCAATCCTATCTCACATCACTTCAGTTCTAAAAACTCTGAAGATTTGTAACCTGATTTCACTGAACTGCTTTCTTTTCCTTTTTCTGTCGCCTCACATCTTAAAACAATTAAATCTGAACATGTCATGGAATTATGTGTGTTTTGTGGAGAGCACGACATATTCAAGGAACGGAATGAAGCAGGGGTGATCATACTTACTCATACTCTCATGAAAATAACACACTTTGTGTTTTGCACTTAACTAAATCAGACCCATTGTTCTTTCGTTTTCCAATTCCGAAACATCATTAGTTTCGTTCACATGATTTAATTGCTTCATTGCATGTCTTAATTTATCACAATCAGTGATTCTAAAAATCTCTAATGTTTTTATAATGAATCTTTTATCCATTTCTAGTATGGCTCATTTCTCCACAATTAAATATAAGCAGCAGCAGCACTACCAAGTGATTCCGCTGTACCGCTTAGCTCAAGTAGCAAAAATATTTGAAATGATCTTACCTCAAATTGGCAATTGGTTGTGGGAAGGATGGTGGCTGAGGGGGAATTTGGAATCACTACTTCCATTTTGATAAGATAAACCTATAAACCGAATTCACACAGATCGTTAAAGCGAACAACAAAATATGAATTATAATTTTATATTAGACAACAGCAACCACATCAACAACAGTTGTAGGGAATAATTAGTTGTAATAATTAACATAAACAGCGATCTGAATGATGATCGACGACCAGGTACAAAAATAATATTTCATAGACATTCGTTTCATTTCTGTGGGAAATTCTCTTTACCTTATACACGGGGAAAGAAAACAAAACTAGTTCATATTTAATGATTGCTAATAATTGCAGTTAATTTGCGGTTGAAATGTTAATCATGATTTCTATTGTACATAGATGTGGTATATGAGAAAGTGTGACACATAAAGACATTCGAAATTAAGTTAATTCGAGTGGTGTCTTTTACCACAATTCAGTACGAAAGGAGACAGTACAGTTTTTTGAGAGGTCACGAATTTGACCCATATACCCCTAGAAATACAGTACACCAAGCAGTGGTGCAGGGTATAATGTTCCATTCGCACAACATAGCCTTGCCAACGTAGTCGCTGCAACTTGATTCGTCTGACTATGTAGATGTCCGAGAATAGATGGTAGAAGCCATGGTTCATTCAACGTCGATATTCACCGACGACGCAGATCGGCCCGTCGGCTGTCTCTTCTGTTTGCGCAAGTACCCATGCTTCAGATGCATAGACCAGCACGGGTAGTATTAGTGTCTTGTAGAGTGTGAGTTTGATCTGGCGAGAGGTGGCCTTGTTTCCAAATTACTTACCTAAGCCATAGTGACATCTGTTGGCCAACACTATCCTTCTCTGAATTTCAAAACTGATGTCATTTGTATTGTTTATTACGGTATCGAGGTTTATAAAATCGTAAAATACCACAAAGTTGTAGTTTTTAAGTCCCACAGTTGGTCCGAGTACTGGACGTCTTGCCGGTTGATACCATCAGCTTATTCTTCTTTATTGTCCACTTTGGCAGACCCTTTCTCAATTCGTTCAAAGGTGGCTGTTACCACACGCAATGTTCGACCCATTATGTCGATGTCATCGGCGTAGGCGAGTAACATGTGTTGTTTGGTTTACATAGTGGCATGTCTCTTCACCATTGCATCTCGTATGACCTTTTGCAGCGGGATGTAAAAAGGTCACACGATAGGCTGTCACCTTGTCTGTTGAGGGGATCCGAGAGGTCCTTTCCGGCTTTAACTGCTGACCTTATGCTAGTTAAAGCTATCCTGCATACCCTATTAATTTTGCAAGTATGCGGAATGCAGACATCGTTTTAAACAGCTCTAAGCGGATTGAACTGTCGAATGCTGCTGTATAGCCAACCAATATGTGGAATGTGCCGATATATTTTCGTGGATCTTTCCAGGATTTGGCGCAGTGTAAAAATCTGGCCTGTGTAAATGCTGGTTTAATAATGTCATTGAACATTGGCTTCAGTCGTTCACACAGCACACTGTATATGCTTCATATGCGATGGGAAGGAGACTACTTCGTTTATAGTTGGTACACACCGTCTTGTCACTTTTTTGTGCTGATGTTCCAATTATTGGTCATGCATTCCTCTAGCCAAATTGTAGTAATTAGCTGGTGCATGTTCCCTACCAGCATCTGACAACCAGCTTGTGTCGGCACCTGCTACTTTATTATTCTTCAGCCAATTGATTGCTATTCTGAACCCATCTAGGCTAGGTGGTACATATCTTCTTCACCGTTACTATTTGATACCAAAAGGTTTTCAAAACGTTCCTTCCAGACTCCAGATCATCAAAACGCTCTCTATATATGTCACTAGGTTTACTTCTTCATCTCTACAGGTGGATGTGCCTGCACCAAAGCCTTCGGTTTCATTTTTTACTCGTTGGTAAAATTGCCAGACTTAATTCTGACTCCTGTCCATCTCGATTTGATCACGCTCACGTTTTTCTTGTTCTTCTTCTTTATTTCTAGAAAATACGTTTCTCCTCTCTTCCTCTCAATAATTCTCTCTCGCATTACGTGTTGCTACTGTCTGCAGGGCTGCCCTAAAACGCAGCGTTTTCAACTCAATAGCATTACGGCACTCCTGATCGTACCATGGGTATCTTGAAGGTGGTTTTTGGTAGAGTGGACAATTCTTTGCCATAGTGCTTCTATATTATCGGGACAAGAAGTGCTTCCGTCAAGCAGGTGGATAAGTTGAGCGCTGTTAGCTTCGGCATTCTATTGGTTTGCAGCTTTCCGTGTTTTGTTAGACGAGTGCGAACCTAGGCTGCTACAAAGTAATGGTTCGCCCCTCGGATTGATCGAACGTCTAAAACCTTGGATAAACATGACATGAACATGATCAATGTGATTTCTCGTTGTTTGATCAGGAGAAAGCCCCGAGTCGAATGATTGAATTTGGTGCTGCTAACTAACATGTTTTCATGTCATGGTTAGGTCACCGGTTGTATGTATGTATTTGTTTTGCTCATCTTTGTCTTGTGTCGGAGTATTGATGCAAATTAGACTGATGTAGAAAATCTACGGTTTTATACGGATTATAGCAATTCGCTTATCTAATGGAGAGAATCTGGAGGCGAGGTCTTTTATTCTCCTATTAATCATAAATCCGCAGCCAAATTCATATCTCGTTTCATGGCAGCTATAATAAATGCTTAATCGACTGTTCCTTTTCACCGCATTTCCTGTAAGGCAATAATATCGGCTTTGTACTTGTTTAGTACATCCGCCAAAAAGCGAAAACTGCGATTGTTTAATTCAACGTGCGCAATTTCCAAGTGCGGATTCACAAATTGTGGTCCTTTATAATTTTGCGGAGGTCATCAACATTGAGTAGGTGGGGTTTCGGGAGTGTGGGCAACTAACCCGGTGTCTCAACCCATTTTTTATAGTTTTTATGGGTGAATTCGCTGCACATATCAGCTCACTATTTCTATTTCGGTTGTTGAAAGTAGATACCCCAGATGACAGCGCGGGGAGGTCAATGCCATCAATTATGATGAAAGAGGACAAAGATGGGACCGAAGCTTTGCCATGTTAGAGCCCATAATAGCCATTCCTTGGTGTCTATCAGCCTCTAAGTCACTTAAATGTATGAGCTGTGCCTAATTTCTCCTCTTTCGGCTAAAAAGGCGTTTAGATAAAATAACATAACACACATATCGCATAATATTCTGTACAACAGTGTGGTGAAGGATATGAAAATTATAACTGAAATTTTATTATTGGAAAAAGTTAAATCGAATTGTGAGGAATCGTTTCCTCACAGTCAGACCATCTTATGCCATGTACAGACGAGCGTTGTTCGCTCTCTCATTCATTGTTCGACCCTTAATTATGAAGTAATTACTTAGTTTCCCATACAAAATTGTCTGAGCGAACACCGACTTTTGTACGTTGTTCAATTCGAATCACTCTCTGAATCACCAAGAATTTTTTCCCATCTCTAACAATTGAGAGAATTTATCGAAAATAAATTAATTTTGACAGCATGAAAAAAATTTTCAATTTTTCAAACTTTTTCAGTAAAATTTAAAATGATGAATGAAAAGTAACAAATTTTCTAGTTTTTATATATGCAGAAGGATGTAAATTTTGTTGTCTACATAATGCAATATGCATTTCTATCCGCTTGGTTCTAATTAGCGTACAAAACGAAAAACAAAAGTGTGGAAACCCAAATAAAAATTCTCCAATTTTTTAAATGTGACATTTGAGTTGTCACAAAATATAAAAATGTATTGAAAACAACATTTTCAGAAAAAATGGAAAACATGAATATATATATATATATATATATAGGGGTTGATATTATAGTCAGGAGAAAGAGAATTATTTTTTCCATTTAGATCCATATTTGATTCATGCAAATATGTTACAATTTTGATGTAAAACAAGAAACAAAAAGTTTGAAATAAAAAACCCTGATGACATGAATTAAGAATAGTGTTGTATGAACGGGTTAATTCATGTACGTAATTCTGAGAGCGAACTACGTTGTTCGAATGCCCGTCAGAACATGGCATTAGACATTCATTTCACCACTGGACTCTAATTATATTAAATGAATCATGAACAAAACCACACAAAGTTGCAAGATTCGCCCAATTTGCAGTCATTTGTACAAAATTTTGCGCAACTCCATTTCAAAGGAAAAAATAAGCAATTCAATTTACTTTGTTTGCTTGCATGCTCTCTTCTTCATATTCAGATTTCGTTTTACTTTGTATTTAATCAAAACCAGAAAATCTAATAAAAAGCGAAGCAATCTGCAACATTTTATGAACTTTGAACATTCGTTCTTGTCTTTTTTTTTCTTGGTGGCTGAATTGTCGCATACCGCAACATTGTGTGTTAATTGAATAATTAGAAAACAGAATGCAAAACTAAATTCGCCAAAATACGACTCGTGTTATTTATATTCGGGTTAGTGAGAATGACGAGTCAAAATTTAAATTGTAGAGTTTTCGTACAAATTTGGTTCTTTATACTTTGAAAAGTTCATTATACCCTTCACCACACTGTGGTGCAGGGTATTATGTCTTTGTGCATATGTTTGTACCAGGCAAAAATAATCGAGATAGACCCATGGTTCCTTTTGAGAATATGCATAGAACCACTTTCTGAGTCGATTTATGCATGTCCGTCCGTCCGTCCATGTATTTTTGTGAACAAAGTACAGATCACATTTATGATCCGATTTGGATGAAATTTGGCACATGCCACTTATTTGCCCCAAGGACGAACCCTATTGAAATCGGTTCAGATTTAGATATAGCTCCCATATATATTTTCGTCCGATTTAAGGTAAATGGGGTACCAAAGTCCCTCTATATCTATCAATTTGCATGGAATTTGGTATAGCCTACTGATTTAAGTCTAGAATGATGTGTGCTAAGTTTGTGAAAATCGGTTCATATTTAGATATAGCTCCCATATATAGTTTCGCCCGATTTTAGGTAAATGGTGCACCAAAGTCCCTGAAAATTATTTGATTTGCATGAATTGTGGCATAGCGTATTGAATTAAGCCTACAATGCCGTGTGCTAAGTTTCGTGAAAATCGGTTCAGATTTAGATATAGCTCCCATATATAGTTTCGCCCGATTTTAGGTAAATGGTCTACCAAAGTCCCTATATATCTTTCGATTTGCACGAAATTTGGTATAGCCTACTACATTAGGTCTAGAATGATGTGTGCTAAGTTTCGTGAAAATCGGTTTAGATTTACAAATATCTTCCATATATAGTTTCGCCAGATTTTAGGTCAATGGTGCACCAAAGTCCCTGAAAATTATTTGATTTGCACGAATTGTGCCATAGCGTATTGAATTAAGCCTAGTATGCCGTGTGCTAAGTTTCGTGAAAATCGGTTCAGATTTAGATCTAGCTTCCATATATAGTTTTGCCCGATTTTAGGTAAATGGTGCACCAAAGTCCCTGCGAATCTTTTGATTGGCAAGAATTTTGGTATAGCGTACTAAATTAAGTCTAGAATGATGTGTGCTAAGTTTCGTGAAAATCTGTTCAGATTTAGATATAGCTTCCATATATAGTTTGTCCGATTTTATGTAAATGGTGGACCAAAGGTCCTGAAAATCATTCGATTTGCACAAATTTTGGCATAGCGTATTGAATTAAGTCTAGAATGATGTGTACACCTCCTATATATATATATATATATATATATTTTCGTCCGATTTTAAGTAAATTGTGCACTAAAGATCCATAGCTAGGCCGATTGACACAACCTACTGAAATTAATATAAATTAATATTTGGCAGGTTTGCTTGAAATCGGTTCAGATATAGAGTAGCTTCCATATATAATTTCGACTAATTTATGTTAATTGTTCACCAAATAATCAATGGGTGTCTCATTGAAATTAAATTTTAAACAATGCAGCATGCCGAATAGCGTGTGTCGTCAAATTTGTTTAAATCAATTTACACAAATATGTCCCACTGTGCGCAAACGACTCTAAACTTGCACAAATGAAATGAAATTTAGCATAGGTTCCACAAAGACATACAAATCACATACCTTAAAAAGGCGACGTCTTTTGGGATACATGTGTAGAATATACCCAAAGTGGTGAAGGGTATCATATAGTCGGCCCAGCCCGACTTTACTACATTCTTTACTGGTTCTTGTTGGAAAAATGGGCTAGGAATATGTATACCGAAAATTAAGCTGGCCCAATTGTTTGTATTTTTTTAAAATACATGAAATTTCGGTGAATATTTTCTGGAAAGAAGTTTTTTTTTTAATTTTCAAGTAATCCGATATGCAGCCACTTCGATGGGAACTGCGGATAAGTCCATGGTACCTCAGAAAGAGATTTGAATTAAAACCCTAAATTAACGAAAATGAGACGAGTCCTTTATGTTTTCTCATTAAAAATTCAGTTTAAAAACGTGGCTAAGAATAATGAAAATGCAAAGATGTTCTCCACCCTTCGAGAACTCGGAATGTCAATTTACCGGCATTGGCTAAAACTTGGATCTTTATTGATAATTCCCTGCTTATATTTTTGTCAGCCTCCAAAAACCCCGAATCCAGACCTTTCGTGTGAAAAATACAGCTGAAACTTTCAAAATACCGAAAATTGAGCAGTACCGTCGAATGGGAGCTAAAACAAAAACTTGACCGATATATCCCGTTTGCAATACCATCATAGGAGTAATAATAATATTATATTAAATCTTCTCAATACATTTACATCTTAAGACATTTATTCCATGCGTTAAAGGGGTTAATACATAATCGACATAGGGGTTGATATGTATTGTATAAAATTACTCATTAATGGACTGTTACTTTTTTATTATATTCCTATTTTTTACATATAACAATTTTTCGCACACTGAATTTATATACAACACATTCATATTTCCACTTAACTTACATTAAGTCAGTTTGGTTTTCGGAGGGTTGCTTGATTGTTCAATTATCGCCATCAACTTGAAAATGAATACAAATGTTAACACAATGCCCGGCGAGTTGGGCAAACTTAAAACGACAAAAAAACCAACAATCGAACAAAAGTCGAAACGTTTTCGCAACTGTTGAGAGGCACTCAAGTGGTTGCTACTACGCTCCTTCCTTCTTAGGTCTCTCATAACCTAAAGGACGAAGTCTAAACGAACGTCGACAGGATTATAAAAGAAAAGATTAATTTGAAAAAAATACAGAGTTACAAAAATGTCGACAAAACTCTTATTTCGCTTTCAGTTTTTTTTATAGAACAATGACGCAGAAAAAGTGCAATTGTTAAAAAAAGTATATTCTCCTTTATTAAGAAAACCATAAGGACACTTGACATATGTGTCTGAGTGTGTTGTTAAGGGGGCATAATGCAAAGTGGAATTAATGAGTGTAATGGGAAATAAAGTGTAATATGCGATGACTTCAATGTGAAATTTCCGTTGCACTTTAGTTGGGAGTAATGTGGGAATAATTTTTACAATTAACATGCAAAATTACAACAATAACAACAGTTGAAATAAATAATGTACTCGCGGGACACATAGTCATACATATATATTTATAAAGAATTTACAGTAGTTAGAGTAGATAGCCGTATTTTTCAACCGAAAATAATATAATTTGACTTCCAGGTTCTTGGTAAGCAATATACTTCTCTCCAGGAATTGTTTAATATAGGTCACTTTTTGTAAATACATACAGGTTTAAGAAATAATTTATTGAACCTTTCTTTGATAAACGTACATACATACAGAGATTTCTGTTATCAAATCTTTTCAAAATAGATAGTTTCATAATATTTTAATATTGTGTAAAAACTATTTAAGTGCCGAATCCCATGACGTAGTCTGAAAAATATTTTTACCCAATATTTGGGTAACTCCATTATTTTTTCAGCAGATGGCTGTACTGATTGATTTCTCGTAAAGTATCGATCGAACAATTCCAGATTTATGCTCGTTGGAAGGGTGACATTTCTCATTAAAAAAATTATTTTGCTTTTTTTTTATTTTGTGCATTCAGTTGTGAGTTACAGGGTGTTAAAAATAGTAGTGAACAAGGAGAAAGTTCGGTACATTTTACAGATTTTCTTTGACAAAGGTGAAAATGCAAGCCAAGCTGCTAAAATTGTGAATGTTGTTTATGGTTGCGATACTGTAAGAGAAAATTATTTACAATTTTGGTTTCGTAGATTCCGTTCAGGAATTTTTGATGTTAAAGCTGCACCTCAAAATCGGAGAAATGATCGAAGTTGGCCGGCATGTTAGCAGTCGTAACATCGCCCAGGAGCTAAAAATCGACCATAAAACTGTTTTAAACCATTTACAATTGACCAGAAACGATCAGAACCAGGCCACACACATCTACAGTGATTCGGCAGAAACTTCCGGAGCTTGGTTGGGAAGTTTTATGTATCCGCCATACATTCCGGACTTGGCACCTTTTTCATGCATTGCAAAATTTCTTTAATGATAACCAGTAAGGAAAGTAGTAAAGTTGGACGGGCCGACTTTATGATACCCTTCACCACTTTGGGTGTATTCAACAGGACCATAAACATGAAATTGGATGAACTAAAGTATTTGATATTTATCTAAATGTGAACCGATTTAGATCAGTTCATAAACATGTCATTATAGAGTCGTTTGTTTACAATGGGGCAAATTATATACATCAATTTAAAGCAAATCTCAACTGGGCATCTCTTGATTATTTGGAGCTCAATTAACATTAAATCGGTCGAAAATATATATGGGCTATATCTGCATTTCTACAAAACGCAGTTACGCCATTCTTTGCTCATTTTTGTATTTTGTGCAAAATTTCGTATCAATCTGACAAAAATGAGGGTTTTGGCGCACCATTTGCTTAAATCGGGAAAAATATTTATGAAAGCTATATCCAAATCCGAACCGAACTTTCAACGTTTCAACTTAAGTACAATTCAAATTAAGTACGTTTTGAGCATATCGACCATATTTTGAGTCCTTGGTGCATTATTTACTATAAATCGGACAAAACTAACTTCAGGACGTTGCTCAAATTTTTATGCCTAAAGTCCATATTGTGGGTCTTTGTTTCCTTATTGACATAAAATCCGACGAATTTTGTGCCAATCGGGGTTATTTTGGAGCTGTGGTGGTGGAATTAACTGACAATCGGACGAAATTATATATGGGAGCTCTATCTAAACCTGAACCGATATCAGCGAAACTTTCCATAGTTACAGTAACTTCTGTACGTTCTGCAAAATTTTGTGTCAATCGTCCAAATTTTGGAGATTTGGTGTCCCATTTACTAAAAATCGGACGAAACTATGTATGAAAGCTATATCTAATTCTGAACCGATTTCAACGAAACTTTCCACACCGTAAGTTATACTAACTTCAGAACGATCTGAAAACATTTTGTGCCAATAGGCCATATCCTGGAGCTTTGGTGCACCATTTACTGAAAATCGGACCAAACTATATATGGGAGCTATATCTAAATCTGAACCGATATTCACGAAACTCAGCACACATTATTCTAGACTTAATTGAGTACGCTATGCCAAATTTCGTCCAAATCGGAAGATATATAAGGAGTTTGGTACACCATTTACATAAATCGTACGAAACTATATATGACAGTTATATCTAAATCTGTACCGATTTTCACGAAACATATCACACATCATCTAGACTTAATTCCGTACGCTGTGCCAAATTTCGTGCAAATCGAAAGACATATAAGGACTTTGATATACCATTTACAGAAAAACGGACGAAACTATATATGGGAGCTATATCTAAATCGGAACCGATTTTCACGAAACTTAGCACACATTATTCCTGACTTAATTGAGTACGCTGTGCCAAATTTCGTGCAAATCGAAAGATATATAAGGTATTTGGTACATTTACATTAAATCGGACGAAAATATATATGGGAGCTATATTTAAATCTTAACCGATTTTTCCCAATTTCAATAGGGTTCGTCCTTGGGCCAAATGGACGGGCTGTGCCAAAGTTCATCCAATTCTGATTATAAATGCGACCTGTACTTTGTTTACAATTTAACATGGACAGACAGACGGACGGACATACATAAATCGACTTAGAAAATGATTCTATGCATATTCTCAAAAGGAACTATATGTCTATCTCGTTTCCTTCTGCCTGTTACAAACATATGCACAAAGACATAATACCCTAACAAGGTAAAAATTTTTTGAAATTACTGAAATTTTGAGGGTACTGTGATAGAGTTGGACTACCGGAAAAGTGGGCCTATATTTATAGCTTTTAGTGGAAAGATTTAGTAGACATTAACAACCAAAAGTTCGAAATAACGGCAAATTTCTTTAAGAAAACCCCGAATTAGAATGAAAATGCGCTCAAGAAAATCAACCAGATAAAAACAACAAATACCAAATTATAGCGAATTCGGTTGAGAAATGCACTCAAAATACCGAAAAACTAGGCTACTATAATTTGTAGTGGAGACATTTGCTACCTACTAAGAACCCGATGTGCAAAATTTCAGCGAATTCGGTTGAAAAACGTGCTCAAGAAGCACAAAATACCGACACCCTTATATGAGGGCTATGTTAACGTATACCGATATAGCCGCCATATAACTGTTATATGAGGACTATGTTAATGTAGACCGATATAGCTCATGTTCGAACTTGACCTGCCTGCATACAAGATACGACTCTGTGCAAAAATTCAGCACCCTACTTCAGCTCCTTTAGAAGATAACGTGATTACAACAGACGGACGGACAGACCGACTTGACTAGATCGTCTTAGAATTTTACCCTGATAAAGTATGTATACTTTATAGGGTCGGAAATGAATATTTCGATTAGTCACAAAC
The DNA here is from genome assembly GCF_032173495.1 of Musca vetustissima. Classification (NCBI taxonomy): domain Eukaryota; kingdom Metazoa; phylum Arthropoda; class Insecta; order Diptera; family Muscidae; genus Musca; species Musca vetustissima. The sequence continues at coordinate 19,762 of NW_026878967.1, forward strand.
GGAATGACAAATTTAGTAACCATCCGTACTACGGTGGGGGATTTGTCATTCCGTTTGTTGCAAACTTGAAATGGCTATCGTTAAAAGGGGTAGAGGTGGAGGGTATAAAGAAACGCAAATGGGTACTCACCCGCAAATCTCACATGTGGGTATTTACCCGGTAAATAAAGGTATTTTGAGGACGTTGTAACAACATTCACAATTCAGTATAAAACCACTGTTTCTATCAGAACAAAAAAATAAAATCCACCCTCATTATCAAGGATCAGTCAACACCTAACGAAAAACGAGAAAAAAACTAAACAAACTTGAAATTGCATGTAAATCGCCCATAAATACTTTATTATTTTTTGTGAACATTATTGTTGTTCGTTTTTCCATATTTTTGTTGTTGTGCAAAACAACATTTAGATTTTCATTTAACTGCGATATTGTTTCGATTTGATCGCAAAACGTTCATTTAATTAGTTAAAATGGTTAAATTCACAATGTGCTGCTCAGTAATTAAGTGTAGTTAAATGTAGTTAAACAAAAAAAAAGACAATCAACATTGTTGTTGTTGCTGTTTTTTTGTTGTTCTCATGCGACAAAAAACCAACAAGCAGTTGTTAATAAAACACACATATTTGTAGCACCTATTTCTGAGTTTGAGGCTGGCAGACAGGCAGGTGGTGGTGATGTTGGTGGGTGGTGGTAGAACGAACATTTAATGACAACAGCTAAAGGCGCTTAAGTTGTAAACACTTTGACAAATGCAATTTTTGTTGTTGCTGTTGTTGTTGGTTTACAGCTAACGATTAATTCGCTTTGATGGCATTACACAATTACCACAAACGATTGCAGCGGCATCAGCAGCGGCGATAGATAATTTGGTTGTTTCTCTCTACACCCGAAACGACCAGGGTCTGTCAGTCAGGCAAGCTGGCTGGCTGGACAGTAACTTGATTATGACATGGACATGACTTTGGCAGTCTGCTGGCATATTGCATGGTGGCGTGCAGGCGAGAGACAAATGCAAACAAATGCTTTTAATAGCGAAACATGGTCTTGATATTTTTTGCTGGTGTTGTTATTTCTGTTGCTTTTAAATTAAACACCCACAGCGATGAAGTTAAAAAACAAATAATGTTATTTGTTTTAATCTAACAACATTTAGTTGTTTAACTTTAGAACACGATACTTGGTTTTAATACGGGGTTAGTTTATGCACACAGACACACACACACCCAATGAACAATGTGATTGTCATACATGTAGAAGGTTTCAATTATGGTGTGAAATTATTTGGGTTAATTTTATGTGCTAGTCTGGTTTTATAGGACCATTTCTATTACTGAATATTCTCCGATTAATTGAAAAGCTCTATATTATTATTCAATAGAGGAACATGGCTTAATCGACATCGAATATACTGCATCGAATGGGATGTCCGTCGAATATTTCGAGGTTATGCAAACAGAATGCCTAATTTCAATATACTAACCACCTATGGTGCAGGGTATAAAATGTATGTATGATTTTTATACCCTTCACCACACTGTGGTACAGGGTATTATGTCTTTGTGCATATGTTTGTAACAGGCAAAAGGAAACGAGATAGGCACATGGTTCCTTTTGAGAATATGCATAGAATCACTTTTTAAGTCGATTTATGCATGTCCGTCCGTCCGTCTGTCTGTGCATGTTAAATTGTAAACAAAGTGCAGGTCGCATTTATGATCCGAATTGGATGAAATTTGGCACAGGTCACTTATTCGGCCCAAGGACGAACTCTATTGAAATTGGGAAAAATCGGTTCAGATTTAGATATAGCTCCCATATATATATTTAACCGATTTAATGTAAACGGTCCCTATATATCTTTCGATTTGCACGAAATTTGGTACAGCGTAATCACTTAGGTCTAGAATGATGTCTGCCAAGTTTCGTGAAAATCGGTCCAGATTTATGTAAATGATGCCCCGAAGTCCCTATATATCTTTCGATTAGCACGAAATTTGGCACAACGTATTGAATAAGGCCTAGAGTGATGTCTGCCAAGTTTCGAGAAAATCGGTCCAGATTTAGATATAGCTCCCATATATAGTTTCGTCCGATTTCATGTAAATGGTGCCCCAAAGTCCCTATATATCTTTCGATTTGCACGAAATTTTGCATAACGTACTGAATTGAGCCTAGAATGATGTCTGCCAAGTTTCGTAAAAATCGGTCCTGATTTAGATATAGCTCCCATATATGGTTTCGTCCGATTTTATGTAAATGGTGCACCAAAGTCGCTATGTATCCTTCGATTTGCACGAAATTTGGCATAACGTACTGAATTGAGCCTAGAGTGATGTCATCCAAGTTTCGAGAAAATCGGTCCTGATTCAGATATAGCTCCCATATATAGTTTCGTCCGATTCTATGTAAATGGGGCACCAAAGTCCCTATGTATCCTTCGATTTGCACGAAATTTGGCATAACGTACTGAATTAAGTGCAGTGGTGTCTGCCAAGTTTCGAGAAAATCGGTCCAGATTTAGATATAGCTCCCTTTTATTATAGATTGATTTTAAATAATTGACGCACCAGGGAACCAGGAACGTTCTGAAATTAGTATAAACTAAGCTGTGACAAGTTTGTTTGAAATCGCTTAATATTTGGATAGAACTTCCATATATGGGCAATATTGCCAATTTTTTAATATTCCATTTTCAAAAAATCAGCTTTTTTGTTTTTGTAGCACATCAATGATTTTTGGTACACATATAGAGAAAAATGTTCTGACTCCGAAACCGTTCGCGATCAAATTTTTGGTTGATGCGCGCAAAAGTTTTCGAGGTTTTAATTTTGGGCATAAGAAAAAAATCTTAAAATTACGCCGTTTATTATATTGACCAAAAACGTTGATATATATCTTCCTCCGTAAAATAAGAATATGAATATATTATAATAATCACGATAAAGTTGCACATATTCGCGAAATATGAGAAAAATAAAAAAATATAGCAGATTACATCAATATTTTCATCATATTAATGACATACACACGCCTAAAAATTAATTTAAAAATATCTACATAATCTAAACACCATGATGAATCAATGATATCAAAATCACACAAGTCCGTGTAGCGGTTTCTAAATCACAGCGACAACAAAACAAGATATCGAGGAAAAATATTTGTTTTTGGTTCGAAAAAATAATGTCATCATATTTATTTTTTTAATTGTATACAATAAATTTCAGAAAAAAATGTTGGGGTTATTCTGCTATTTTACCCGAATTTCGCCGAAAAATTGAGATATATTATAATAATCACTTTTTGTGTATAAGTATACGCCTTGCGGATTATATCAAGACCCTTCCGATAAATCTTAGAATTCTATAAATAGGAATAAATCTTAAAATAAAATAATATTATAAAATATACATTTTAAATTGCGTGTAAATCGCGTAATTTTCAAAATCATTTGATGCGCATGCGGTTTCAAGGAAGTACTGAAGTTTATCTTCCAATCCATATATATTTTCCGAAATTTCAATTGACGGCTAAGATGTGCCACACGTTACATTGAAGTACCCAAAAAATCGTAAAACGCGAATAATTCCCGAAAACTCCATATGCCATTAACGCGCATCCGATTTCGGTTTGCACCCTAAAAAAATACATCGACCTATACCGATTTCAATGTGGTCCATTAAGAACGATGGATGTGCCAGCTCACACTATTTTTGAGATAAATTGCGTCTAAATCGCGTAATTCTCAAAATCATTTGATGCGCATGCGGTTTCCAGGAAGTACTGAAGTTTATCTTCCAATCCATGTATATTTTGCGAAATTTCATTTGACGGCTAAGATGTGCCGCACGTTACATTGTAGTACCCAAAAAATCGTAAAACGCGAATAATTTCCGAAAACTCCATATGCCATTAACGCGCATCCGATTTCAGTGTGCACCCTAAAAAAATACATCGATCTATACCATTTCAATGTGGTCCATTAAGAACCATGGATGTGCCAGCAAAATCTATTTTTGAGATAAATTGCGTACATCTCTCTTTCGGCTGAAGTTTTTAAAGTTCTCTTTTCGAAAAAGATCAAAATCCGTATGGGGTCATTTATTGAAGCGGAAATGATACACAGAAAACGCAAATAAATCCGCGATATTTTCAAAAACATTTTTTTGCCCAATTTCGTGTTTTTGGAAGACCAGTTCCCGCCGTTCTAGTAGATGGATTTTCACGAAGAAGATTTTATATCATCCGAAACGTAAAAAACCTTATTGATCGCGGGTACCCATATCATTCAGTTGACAGATCTAAAAATTTGGCCCGAAAAATAGGTTTTTTAGAAATTTGATCGCACAAAATTCGCACGTTCGGATGAGTATTACTCTGAAGCTGTGCATACTACATACACAAAATACATATCAAATTACGCAGATTCGCGACTACAATAATCTTATAATCGATTTTGATAAATTCCTGTTTGCGTATTAAAGCTAGAAGTAAAATTAAAAAAACACTCAAAATCGAGCTTCAAAATGTCAGCATCATTTAAAGATAGATGCAGTTAAAATTTTGAAAAATGATACATAAGGGGCGTAGTCCCCATTTTGTTGGCTTCCAGTTTTATTTTGACACGAAGACCGTGCAATGAGTGGCTTAGTCACAAATCGATAGAGAACATAAAAAAACTGGTTCGCCTCAACCTGTTTTTACACATTTTTTTACATTAAAGTAGACACAGCTTCCACCAAAATAAAGTTTGGAGGTCAATATCATGAACAGTTTGCAACGATAGATCAATTAACCCAAAACTATTCACTTTTGTTCATATATTTAAGTAGTTCCCGAGTTGTAAAGTGGTGAACCTCCGCTTCAGCTATGTTAAAAAATTGGCAATATTGCCCATATATATTTTCGAACGATTTCAAGTAAATTGGGCATCAAATGTGATTGACATCACATTTTGCACAACGTACAAAATTGAGCATAGAATAACGTAGTTGCGTTTTCTAGAAGTACAGACATAGCCCAACGGATGACCTATTTATATTAGTTTGAAGTCGATTTACATACTTTTGTCCCATTGTAACAAACGAATGACATGTTTATGGATAGATCTAGGTAGATTCACATTTAGAAAAATATCACATATTTTATTTCATTCCATTTCATGCTAATAGTCCTGTTTAATATACCCATAGTGGCGAAGGGTATCATACAGTCGGCCCCGTCCGACTTTACTACTTTCCTTACTGGTTTAAATTGAATTTAAAAGAACATATTAACTTCGTTATATAATAATTTTAACAAAGAACAGTTCGAATCATAAAAAATTGTGTTATATATTGCTTCTACGTACTAATAATTTGAAGATCCTAGTTTTAACTCTATATAAAGAATACTGTTTTATAAGGTCAACCATATGTAAAATTTAAGATTCTGCATTTAGCCGTTATATCTCAGAATTTTTGCGCTCTATGGTTGATAGAAAATTTTAAATCAATGACAAATGTACATACATATTTATACATAAATGTTTTCCACTAACATTACAGCACATCCGTGTAATAAAATAAATATAAACGCTGGCATTGTTTATGTCTAGACAGGATGTTTATGCATTTAATAACACAATTTTTGGCAAACAATTACGTAAAGTTTTTTATGAGCAATGCAAATATCTTCGTTTTGTATGCCTTTGGAGATGCCTTTGGAGATGAAAAACAGCCTAGGAATATAGCGATAATAGCGAGTGACCTTTGTTGGGGGCTATGTAGTAACTTGGACTAGTATTGAAAACTAACTGGACCCATTGCAATTCGCGGTCCCTTCTTAAGTTATCAGTATTACATTTTACACTTCGTAAATGAAATAGTTTAAAATGTTAATGATTAAATGTTTAATACAACCATTGAGAATAATATGCAAAGTTTTGATGAAATCGTTTCAGGTTTATATATAGCTTCCATATATAGCTTCGTCGATCTTATGTAAATGGTGCACCATTATGTCAATATTTGTCCGATTGAGGCAACATTTTCCACAGCGCATTGAATTATGTACAGATTGGCGTACGTAAAATGTTGTACATATATTCAATTCAAATTTCTAAAAATATTAAAAGAAATAGAAATTCTGAAAAATTCTTCAAATTTATTTATTTATTTTTAATGACTGGAAAAATTAATAATATTTTTAATATTTTAAAATCTATAGACAGTTGTTTGTAAACCATCCATTATT
>NW_026878968.1:0-26102 GCF_032173495.1 Musca vetustissima
TTGAGGGCATGACATGTGAACAATGACGTATAGAGGGATATTAGGTGGAATTTAAAAAAAAATATTATACAAGGAGGATCTGAAAAATATTAGGTCATAGAAAAAATATTTAATTGTGTATAGGCCCCGTAAAAATCCTAGCCTTATGTAGAATCCTGAAAAAATATTTTTGAAAAATCCACGCCTTTTACAGGGTCATTAGAAAAGTATTTTAAGGCGTGTATTTTGAAAAAATACACGTATACCCTAGACCCTAAGTTATTCTTAAAAAAATCCTCGCCTTATATGGACCCCTATGAATATTCTTTAGAAAAATCCTTGCCTCATATAACCCCTATAAATATTTTTTTAAAGATTATCTTAAAAGAATTATTAGTGTATAAAGTCCTTAAAATATTTTTTTTAAATCCGTTCCCACCTATTGTTGATAAATTAAAAAAATATATATTGCATCAATTTAATTTTCCATTCAATTGAGTAGCATAAAAAATTGCGTCCGTTGGACAATGGGACAGACAATTTTAAAATCATAGTCATACCACGTCCAAACTCTAACAAACACACATACACAAACAAATGTAAAATCTGGGTTGAAAATTGTAGTGAAAGCAGTGTTCGAAAGGGCAATAGAAAATTCTAATAGAATTTTCAATTGTTGCAAATGGTGTCACTAAAACTTAAATAAAATACGCTATTGGAAAAAATATATACTAGAGAATATGCAAAAAAATCTAAAACGGGAGCATATGTATTGAGGAAAACTAAAAATTTTTGGAATAACGAAATTTAAATTTAAAATGCTGCGAACAGAATTTAGGTTCCATTCTTGTTTGTAAAAACAAAAAATATTTAAACAGTTTTTCTAATTTTTCTATGAATTTGGAACTATTTTCCGATTATTTAATTTAGCAAATTTCAATGCGGATCCTATACGGCGTATACGTGTTGCTGACAAGTATACGATCCATATTATATTTTTGAATAATTTTTGAAAATGTACTTTGGCTTTTAAAAACCAAATTTTAAAACAGATTTTATAATTTTTTATGAACTTGGTTTTATATTCTAGTTATTTAATTTCGTAAATTTTTTGTGGGTCCTGCAGGGCATATACGTGTTTTTGTTAAGTATACGATCCATAGAAACATATAATAGAATTTTATATTTCTGATTAATAATAAATATTTGTTATGCACTTGGATTTATTTTCCAATTATTTAATTTCGTAAATTTCTTATGGTCCTACAGGGCAGGGCGTACACGTTTTTTTTTATTTTTTGTTAAATATACGATCCATTGTACCATATAATGATAACTCTGCTAATCAGTTAAAACCACTGTTATCTTTGACTTCAAAAAAAAAAAATAAAATAATAAATAAATAAATAATAAATAAAACAATAATAATAAATAAATATTTCAACTTTAAGTTCCACCGAGATTTGAACTCGGATCGCAGGATTCAGAGTCCTGAGTGCTAACCATTACACCATGGAACCACTTGAAAATTAAAAGGGAATATTTTATCAAAGTTTACGATGAAATATTGTTTTAGGCTTGTCAATGTACATTCGTCATCTTAAGTTATTCGATGAAGTAGATAGTATAGTAAACTGGTCTAATTATATTTTTCAAACTTAAAGATTCTCTATGAAGTAGATCTCTAGCAATTATTCTGCATATAGAATACAATATACTGATATGACATGTGAAATGCATTTGATGCTGCTTTTAGAGGACCGACTGAGCCTTCTGGGAACATAAAACAGCACGGATGGGTCATTTTTTAGCTATCTATAGAAGATGTCGTAAATATTCTCAACCTTAAGAAGACCACTCAAAGGATGGGTTGAAAGGTTTTTAAATGGAAAGTAATTTGAAAAAAAAAAACAGTAAGGAAAGCAGTAAAGTCGGACTGGACCGACTATATGATACCCTTCACCACTTTGGGTATATTATACATATATATATCGCCTTTTTGAAGGAATTTTGACATGAAATTGAACGAACTTAAATATGTGATTTTTATTTCTTTCTGGAACATATGCTAAATTTAATTTCATTTGGGCAAGTTTAGAATCGTTTGGGCACAGTGGGACAGATTTGTGTACATCGATTTAAAACAAACTTGACACACACTATTCGGTATGCTGCACAGTTTAAAATTTAATCTCAATCAGACACCTATTGATTATTTGGTGCACAATAAAAATAAATAAGTCGAAATTATATTGGAAGATACGATATGTCTATATCTGAACCGATTTAAAGCAAACTTGCCAGATATTAATTTATATTAATTTCAGTTCGTTGTGTCAATCGGCCTAGCTGTGGATCTTAGTGCACAATTTACTTAAAATCGGACGAAAATATATATAGGAGGTGTACACATCATTCTAGACTTAATTCAATACGCTATGCCAAAATTCATGCCAATCAAAAGATTAGCAGGGACTTTGGGGCACCATTTACCTAAAATCGGGCGAAACTATATGGGAGCTATATCTAAATATGAACCAATTTTCACGAAACTATGCACACGTTATTCTAGACTTAATTCAATACGCTATGCCAAAATTAGTGTAAATCAAATGATTTGCAGGGACTTTGGTGCACCATTTACCTAAAATCGGCCGAAACTATATATGGGAGCTATATCTAAATCTTAACCGATTTTCACGAAACTGAGCACACATCATTCTAGACCTAATTCAGTAGGCTATACCAAATTTCGTGCAAATTTAGAGATATATAGGGACTTTGGTAAGCCATTTACCTTAAATCGGACGAAAATATATATGGGAGCTATATCTAAATCTGAACCGATTTTTTCCAATAGGGTTCGTCCTTGGGCAAAACAAATGAGCTGTGCCAAATTTCATGCAATTCGGATCATAAATGCGACCTGTACTTTGTTTACAGTTTAACATGGACAGGCGGACGGCGGACGGACATTCATAAATCGACTCAGAAAGTGTTTCTATGCATATTCTCAAAAGGAACCATGGGTCTATGTCGTTTATTTTTGCCTGTTACAAACATATACACAATGACATAATACCCTGTACCACAGTGTGGTGAAGGGTATAAAAATATTATTTGCAATGGCGTATAAAAAAGTTAACCAGTGCGTATAATTACCGCCACAACGTATACGCTCACAGGAGTTAAGAAAAAATTGGATATAGCGATGGATTTATGGAAGATATTTTACGAGGATTGATACATAACAAATACTTAACAAGATAATAACTCAAAAGTCTTTGAAAAATAAATTTTTAACAATCAACGGTTGTGCGATTGGGGGCAAATATACTTTTAAAATCCTTGAATATTAACTCCTGATAGAATTTGTTTGAAAAAATCGTCTAGGTTCTATAATAAGTTATTTTGGACGGTAAACTATCAAAAAGAATTTAAAACTAGTTCAAATTTTAAGCGCAAAGGTGATGTACAACCCAGGTTACAACCGTTCACGAGTGCGTATAAGTAATGTCACAACGTATACACTGCCACATCTTTTAAATAATAAAATTTTATACCCTCCACCATAGTATGGAGGGTAAATTAATTTGGTCATTCCGTTGGTAACTCATCGAAATATTCATTTCCGACCCTGTAAAGTATATATAGTCTTGATCAGAGAAAATTTCTAAAACGATCTATCCATGTCCGTCCGTCTGTTGTAATCACGCTCTTCTGAAGGAATTAAGATAGATCGCCAAAATCTTGCAAAGAGTCGTTTTTTGTCTGCAATTTCCGATATCTTGGGGTTCTTGAGCGCGTTTTTCAACCGAATTCGCTGAAATTTGGTACATTGGGTTCTTTTTTGATTCCAAATGTCTCCACAAAAAACTATAAATATAGGCCCAATTTTTCTGGTAGCCACCATATAACGGTACCTCCTAATTTTCAGTATATTGGGGTTTTTAATCGTATTTTTCCGCCGAATTAGCTGTAATCTAGTATTTTGAGTTCTTAATAGGTACCAAATCTCTTCACAAAAAAATTATGAATATAGGTCCATTTTTTCGGATAGCCCCAATATAAGGCTACCTCCAATTTTCGGTATTTTGGGGTTCCTATGCGCGTTTTTTAACCGAATTTACTGCAATTTGGTATTTTGTAGTCGTATATGGTAACAAATCTCCCTACCAAAACTTATTAATTTTCGCCCTCTTTTTGGGGTAGTCACCATATAACCCCATTTTTTATACCCTTCACCACACTGTGGTACATGGTATTATGTCTTTGTGCATATGTTTGTAACAGGCAAAAGGAAACGAGATAGACACATGGTTCCTTTTGAGAATATGCATAGAATCACTTTCTGAGTCGTTTTATGCATGTCCGTCCGTCCGTCCGTCCGTCTGTCCGTCTGTCTGTCTGTCTGTCTGTCCATGTTAAATTGTAAACAAAGTACAGGTCGCATTTATGTTCCGAATTGGATGAAATTTGGCACAGCTCGTTTGTTTGGCCCAAAGACGAACCCTATTGGAATTGGGAAAAATCGGTTCAGATTTAGATATAGCTCCCATATATATTTTCGTGCGATCTTAGGTAAATGGTGCACCACAGTACCTAAATATCTTTCGATTTGCACGAAATTTGGCACAGCATACTAAATTAAGTCAAGAATGATGTGCGCAAAGTTTCTTGAAAATCGGTTCAGATTTAGATATAGCTCCCATATATATCTTCGTCCGATTTTAGGTAAATAGTCCACTAAAGTCTCTGGAAATCTTTTGTTTTGTACGAATTTTGGCATAGTGTACTAAATTAAGTCTAGAATGATGTGCACAAAGTTTTGTGAAAATCGGTTCAGATTTAGATATAGCTCCCATATATAGCTTCGCCCGATTTTAGGTAAATAGTCCACTAAAGTCTCTGGAAATCTTTTGATGTGCACGAATTTTGGCACAGAGTTATGAATAAGATCGAGAATGATGTCTCCCAAGTTTCGTGAAAATCGGTTCAGATTTAGATATAGCTCCCATATGTATTTTTATCCTGTTTTAGGTAATTGGTGCACCAAAGATCCTATATATCTTTCGATTTGCACGAATTTTGGTATATGGTACTGAATTAAGTCTAGAATGATATTGCTAAGCTTCGTGAAAAGATCATAGCTAGGCCGATTGACACAACGTACTGATGTAATATAATTTAGTCTCTAGCAAGTTTCCCTGAAATTGGTTCAGATATAGATTTACAACAAAATGCGTCGTCTGTTAGGATACATATGTAGGATATACCCAAAGTGGTGAAGGGTATCATATAGTCGGCCCAGTCAGACTTTACTACTTTCCTTACTGGTTTATTTATTTTTTTGTCTGATTTTCTGGTCGCTCCAGAGGCCTCAATTGTGGACCAAACATTGCGAATTTTTACATGGAGAATAGGCATGCCTGTTTTGATCAGTCAATATTTAGTGGGTCAAACGGACCCTGACTTTTGTGTAAAAAATGACAAAATTTGTTTTCTATATATTTACTCCTGAAGGACATAGATCCGAGAATTGATACCAATTATATTGTCGTATGTACTCAGATGTGGGAGTTGCACTTAAATATTTACAGGTGCTTATTATTTAGTAAGCCATTACCATACTAGAGAGCGGATATATAGCGTTGATCGCTTTAAAATTTTCCATGAGGTTCCAGGTATGATCAAGGATAACGACTATAAATTTCCGTGATGATCAGATAATAATATTGGGATGAAGTGGACCGAAAACTTAATATTTTGTGTTTTTTTTCGAGTCGATCTATAGGCCAAAAGCCGAACAACACAAACCACGGTGAATATTTTCCAAGCTCAGAATATAGGACCGCAGGAAGTTATATTTCCGTGGAAGTTGTGTGGGGTATCATATGGTCGGCCCCGTCCGACTATACTGTTCCACTCACTGGTTTTAAATGTCTTCGTCACTTAAAAAAATTAAGTGGAGGAAATCATTGCCTTATTTGAATTTTTTTTAAAAAATACGGCTTTAGAAATTCTTTAAAAAATCAACACTTTCAGAAGGCCCTTCCATCAGAGTCCTACAAAATATATTCTTTAAAAAATCCTCGCTTTGTTGGTTCGCTGAGGTAAAGATTTTTTTATTATAAGATATTTCAATTTTTCCCTCCAAGTTACAGCTTCAAATTCCCTCAAGTTCAAATTTTCCCTACTTTAAACATTCAACAGTTCAGGAATTCTCAGGGAATTTAATTTTTATGTATTTTTTTCTCGTAAAATAACAAAAAGAATGAAAAAGAAAATAAAATAAATTACAATCATATTTTTGCCCAGAAATATGAATACTTGATGTAGTGGCCCCGCTAACCTTTTGCATTTTGCATGCTCCCCATAAAGGGGGGAAACTTTCGTTTAACATATGAGTTGTCATAAAAAAAAAGAAAGGGAGTGAACCTTTGGTTAAACAAAATAGCTGCTATGTCTTATTTCAGTTTCGAGCGACCCCGCCAACGAAGTAGAAACGCTTGTCCTTTGAAAAAACAAGCATTTGCCGTAACAGCTTTATCATTTTAACACATAAATAAAGATATAATATACAGCATATTTTTCATACTTACCTTTTATACAAAACTCAGACGCACACATAGGCACGCACACACACACATGCCAACACACACACACTTGTGTTGGCTACAAAGAAATTGCACGGAAAAAAGAAATCTTCACAAACCATTTACCTGGTGAAAAAGGCACACACACACACATCCAACCAACAACCCACCTGCCACGGCTGGCAAGGGACATAACTAAACTTTAATCATTCTTTGGTTCAACGAAACAGAAAATAAAGTGAAAGCAGAAAATGGCCAGCAAAAAACGACGGAGAAGCAGAAGATGAAATGCTTGCAAGGACACCCCCACTCATCCTTCCAACTCACCAACCAAATGGAATATAGATGTGATTTTTCAAACACTTACCAACAGAGACAGATACCGAGAGAGTGAAAATCTCAGAACAAAAGAAGAACTAAAAAAAAAACAACACCGAAGCATTTGACCAAAATACGGATGTGGAAGTATATCAGTCAACAGCAGCATGAATCCTTATAAAGGAGCTTGCACACAATGTGCAAATGAGCATAATTTTTCTAGATTTTAGGTCAACTTGTAGTTGTGGAGTGGCGGACAAAAGACAACAGCAACAACATAGGGTGGAAAATGAAAAGCTGAGAACAAAAAAGGGCAGTCAAACAAAGATGTTACAATATCGACTGCACAACCGGTTAGTTAATGTCAAGGAAGTCACGAAACAAAGCAACAACAAAACAAGTGCGGGACATAGTTTGAAAAGGAATGTAGCGAATTATGGAGTCACTGTTATGTCCCTGGAGGGCAAAGAATATGATACACCTGCAGGAACAGAGAGTGTAAATTATCAACACACAATGCAACAATATAATACACTCGAGGAAAAAAGAAAAGAAAATAAAACCAGTAAATAAAGTTCAAAAGTCGGCCGGAGTCGATTATATGATACCCTTCACCACTTTGGATACAAGATACAAGAGATGATAATATATACAATATCATGTAGATAGAACAAACATATAATCTTTAGAGGGCCATTGGAATGGAATGGGGTGAAAATAAATGTGTGATCTACATAGACATTTGAACCAATAAAAAACACATGCACATACCATTCTGAAATCTATGAAAAATTGTATGTCAATTGGATTCTTTTGTGAAGAATTTGTATGCAATAGAGCAAAATAATGTATGTGGAGCTATATGCAAATCTGAACATAATTAAGCAACCGTGGTATATACCGTTTGGTATGCTGCAGCACAGAGCGCTGTCCATAATTTTATCTCGAGTATATATATGCTCAGAGGACCCTACCTCTGAGCACCATTTACAAAAAATCGGACGAAACTATATATGGGAACTCTATCTAAATCTGAACCGATTTTCACAAAACATCGTATACATTAATATGGACCTATCTCAATAAGCTGGACCTATCTCAATAAGCTGTGCCAAATTTTGAATTTATCGGACAATGCTTGGAAGTCTGGTGCACCATTTACCAAAAAATCGGTTTAGGGGAGCTATATCTAAATCTAAAGCGATTTTACCAAAACTTAGTATACATCAATGTGGACCTATTTTCTGAATATTGAAAGTTTGGTGCTCCATTTACATAAAATCGGACGAAACTATATATATATATATATATATGGGAGCTATATATAAATCTGAACCGATTTGAACAAAACTTCATAAATATCAAACAGGACCTAATTTATTAGGCTGTGCAAAATTTTGTCTCAATCAAACAAATATTGGGGGTTGGGTGCACCACTTGCATATAATCGGATAAACTATAACTGAACCGATTTAATCAAAACTTCACGTACATCAAACAGGACCTAATCTAGTACGCTCTGCAAAATGTTGCCTCAATCTGAATAATATTGGAAGTTTGGTGCTTCGTTTACCTAAAATCGGACGAAACTTTATATGAAAGCTATATCTAAATCTGAACCGATTTTCACGAAACTTAACAAACATCATTCCAGACTTAATTCAGTCTAATATCGTGAAAATCGAAAGGTATATAAGGACTTTGGTACACCATTTGAAGAAAATCGGACGAAACTATATATATATATATATATGAGAGCTATATCTAAATCTGAACAGATTTTCACGAAACTTAGCAAACATCACTGTAGACTTAATTCAGTACGCTATGCCAAATTTCGTGAAAATCGAAAAGCATATAAGGACTTTGGTACACTATTCACCTTAAATCGGACCAAACTATATATAGGAGCTATATCCAAATTTCATCCGGTTTTCACGAAACTCAACGAACATCACTCTAGACTTAATTTAGTTCGCAATACCAAATTTCGTGCAAATCGAAAGATATATAGGGTCTTTGGTGCAACATTTAAATAAAATCGGGCGAAACTATATATAGGAGCTATATCTAAATCTGAACCGATTCTCACAAAACTTAGCACACATCATTACCTGACCTAATTCAGTACGTTACACCAAATTTCGTACAAATCGAAAGATATATAGGGACTTTCGTACACCATTTACCTAAAATCGGGCGATACTATATATGGGAGCATTATATAAATGTGAACCGTTTTTCATGAAACTTGGCACAATTCATTCTAGACTTAGTTCAATACGCTATGCCAAAATTCGTGCAAATCCAATCATTTTCAGCGACTTTGGTGCACCATTTACCTAAAATCGGCCGAACCTTTATATGGGAGCTATATCTAAATCTCAACCGATTTTCACGAAACTTAACACACATCATTCTGGACTCAAATTAGTACGCTATGCCAAATTTCGTGCAAATTAAAATATATAAAGGGTTTTTGATGCACAATTTACATAAAATCGGACGAAAATATATATGGGAGCTATATCTAAATCTGAACCGATTATTCCCAATTTCAAAAGGGTTCGTCCTTAGGCCAAATAAGTGTGCTCTGCCAAATCTCATCCAATTCGAATCAAAAATGCGACCTGTGCTTTGTTTAGAATTTAACATGGAGAGGCGCACAGACGGACGGACAGACATACGGGCATGCTTAAATCAACTTAGAAAGTGATTCTATGTATATTCTCAAAAGGAACCATGGGTCTATCTCGATTCCTTTTGCCTGTTACAAACATATGCACAAAGACATAAAAATCCTCGCCTTGAAAAATCTCTAGGCTCTCCTTGTAAAATTAGTTTTAAACCAGTGAGCGGAACAGTATATTCGGACGGGGCCGACCATATGATACCCTACACAACTACCACGAAAAGCTAACTTTCTGCGGTTCTACATTCTGAGCCTGGGCAATATTTCGTGACATTTGTACTTATTTATATTTGATCACTTTAGGTTTTTGTTAATTTGACCCTCGGAATCATCTAAACAGCCGATCTAAGTAGTTGGTCAGATCCTCTTCACCTTGTAAAATATGTGATGTTCTGCATATAATAATTGCCTCTTGAACGTCTAGAAAATCTGACAAAACTAAAGTTTTCGGTTCATTGCACCCCCTGTATGAAATCTAAACTTCACCGAAAACTATAGGCGTCGTCCTTGACCATAATCGGAACTTCATGTACAATTTCAAAGCGATCAACGCGACATTTCCGTCCTCTAATGGAATAATAGTAATACTAGGCACACCTTTACCTAATTACGGATAATTCCCACATCAGAGTACATACAGCGATATAATTGGTATTAATTTGAAGGTCAACAACTCCTCTTGGATATACTATCAACATCTCGGGTATATGTCCTTCAGGAGCAAGTATTTATGCAACAGAATAAAGATTTTTTAATTTTTCACACAAAAGCCAGGGTTCATTTGACCCGCTAAATATTGACCGATCTTTATCAAAACATGCATGCTTATTCTTTGGCCCAATCCTCTTCTCCTTGTAAAAATTCGTGATGTTTGGGAAATAATTACGGTCTCTGGAGCGACCCGAAAATCAGACAAAAAGAAAGTTTTGGTCCATTTCATCCCCCAGAACCTATCCTATATGCAAAATTTCGTGAAGATTGGTCCATAACTGTGGCCTGAATCGTGTTTACAAATTATAATGGATAGACTGTCGGACGCACATGTCTAGATCGACTCAGCTAGTCGCGATCGGTATACTTAAAGGTGGGTCTAGGACCAATAATTCGCGGCGTTACAAACTCTTGGGGCTTCTCAAAGCAATAATACCCTGACAACATAGTTGTGTGGAGTATAAAAATCCACGCATTGAAAAAATCTCTGGGCTATTGAAAAATAAAATTTAAAAAATCCGCCCCTTGAAAAAGTGTCTAGGATCTAAAATAATATTTTGTAAAAAATCCACACCTTATGTCGGTCCCTGAAGTTTATATCTTAAAAAATCCACTCCTTCAAATGCCCTGTTTTACTCGAGTGTTCTGAACAATAATTTCCTCCTTTACATGTTAAATAGTCTATTATTCCGTTGAGCAATGCAGTTCCCGATTTTTTGCCATTCCTGTCATTGTCTGTGTGTAACAAAACAAAAGGGCTTCGTACACCTATTCATGTTGTTGGCGTCGGCGGCTTGTTGAGGAAATACATATATCAGGGACTAGTGAATGGGAGCCAGCCAGCAACACTATAGTTCAGCGTATCCTGTTCTAAATGATACACTAACACACACATACACACACACTATTGTACAGCCCGAGTTATCAGCCATTTATAGATGGTCATAAAGTTATGGTACATAAGTAAGTTTTGAAAGCCACTATGGGTTGGGATATTGCCATAGCTACTGTGTTCCACAAACACACACACAAAGAACGCTTAGAACACAACGTTGTTGTCGAGTGAACAGCAACAACACAAAAGGCAAATAAAGCCACACTAAAAAGGGGCAAAATGTTTGATTTATGTAAATTTTTTTATTCTTTCATTTTTGATTTCTGGGTTCCTATCGCATGCCTTTTAACATTTTGCCGTGTTGTTGTTGTTTTTGTTCACTGACTTCAATGATTTGCTGTACAAACAAATATATCACACACATGCATATGGCCTTTGGCTTGTATTTGCACAAAGTGAACAACAACAACATCATCGTCGTCGTCTAAACATCAGCTTCCCCATTTTGTATTTTTGCATCGTATGTTTCAGGATCACTGGCCTGTCATCCGAATACACCAGTCATCCGCATTATCAGCAGTTGAAGTCATCATAGAAAAATTCTGAAAAAAAAAACAACAACAACATCGAACACCATCACCACAACAGTAGCAGGAGCAATAGCAAGAACTACAACAACAACAGGTGTCATCCATTGATATAGGATTTCCTGATTTTGAATAATAAAACACCAGAAAATGAGTGCAAGAGCATAAAGATTGAATTTTCTAGTAGGTGGATGAAGGGGAAAGGGTGTGTACAAAGTGAAATGATAGGTTGAAAATGTTGGATTTTATTAAAAATATTTTTTTAAGGCTTAAATTTATTAAAAATATTTTTCCGAACATTTTCCAATTTTTTCAAGGCGATGATTTATTAAAAAATATTTTTTTCAAGGCGTGGATTTATCAAAGAAATATTTTTTAGCATTCCTCAAGGCGTGGATTTATTAAAGAATATTTTTTCAAGGCGTGGATTTATTAAAGAATATTTTTTCAAGGCGTGGATTTATTAAATAATATTTTTTCAAGGGCGATACAAGGCGTGGATTTATTAAAAAATATTTTTTTCAAGGCGTGGATTTATTAAAGAATATTTTTCAAGGCGTGGATTTATTAAAGAATATTTTTCAAGGCGTGGATTTATTAAAGAATATTTTTCAAGGCGTGGATTTATTAAAGAATATTTTTCAAGGCGTGGATTTATTAAAGAATATTTTTTCAAGGCGTGGATTGATTAAAAATTAATTTTCAAGGCGTGGACATTTGTTAAAAAATATTTTTTTCCAGGCGTGGACTTATTAAAAAATAATTTTCCAGGCGTGGACTTATTAAAAAATAATTTTCCAGGCGTGGACTTATTAAAAAATAATTTTCCAGGCGTGGACTTATTAAAAAATATTTTTTCCAAATTTTTTCAAGGCGTGGAGTTATTAAAAAATATTTTTTCCAAATTTTTTCAAGGCGTGGAGTTATTAAAAAATATTTTTTCCAAATTTTTTCAAGGCGTGGAGGCGTGGATTTATTAAAAAATATTTTTTCAAGGCGTGGATTTATTAAAAAATATTTTTAAAGGGCAACTGAGGCGTGGAGTTATTAAAAAATATTTTTTCCAAATTTTTTCAAGGCGTGGACTTGGAAAATTAGGCGTGGACTTATTAAAAAATAATTTTCCAGGCTTGGACTTATTAAAAAATAATTTTCCAGGCGTGGACTTATTAAAAAATATTTTTTCCAAATTTTTTCCAGGCTTGGACTTATTAAAAAATAATTTTTCCAAATTTTTTCAAGGCGTGGAGTTATTAAAAAATATTTTTTCCAAATTTTTTCAAGGCGTGGAGTTATTAAAAAATATTTTTTCCAAATTTTTTCAAGGCGTGGAGTTATTAAAAAATATTTTTTCGAATTTTTTTCCAGGCGTGGACTTATTAAAAAATATTTTTTTGAATTTTTTTCCAGGCGTGGACTTTTTAGAAAATATTTTTTTCCAAATTATTAAAGGCGTGGAGTTATTAAAAATTTGTTTTCAAATTTTTTTCATGGCTTGAAGTTGTTAAATTCCCCGAAGAACTTCGATGCAAAAATTATCCATCATTCCAATTCTGCAAAAAGTGATCCCTATCACTCCCCTCCTCACCTGAAAAAAACTGCAACCCTTTCTGTTGTTGCCTTTCATTCAAGTGCAAATAAATGTTAAAGACGAATAACTTCCATAAAAGCGAAGGTGGCCAACAAAAAATCCATAAACAGGACCTACCTTTAACATCGTTGTTTTATTTGCATGTTATGAGAATATATGATTTTCATGACTTTGCATGTTTTATGGTCCTAGTAGTCGGGTAAAAAAAATTTGTTAGTGCTACTCATGGTGAACACTTAATGTTGTGACATGCACACACACACTAACACCTATACAGATTTCAACCCGTACACCTAAATCATGCCATGAACACTCACACACACACACCCATACACATCATAAAGGATTGCTAAGTATATGCCAAAAGGCCTTTGCCGAGCTGCTGTGTTCTGAGCTGAACTGAGATTGTTTAGATTTATGCAAATAAGTTTTTCTTTTACGGAATCTCCGGCACCGTCGCTGCTGCTTGTTCTTCTTATAAAACAAATTATGTCCACGGGGTGTAATTTTTAAAAAGTGCAAAACTTTCACCGAAAAGATTCCAACAATAAAAGTAGAAAAATATGAGGTGTGATAAAATTTGTGGGTGTGAGGTGTTTGTCAGGAAGCAGCAGATTTCCTTAAAGCGAGCCTGGTGAGTTATTGAATGCAAAAAGTTTTCGTTTAACACATGCTTGGAATTGTGGCAAAAAATATTTTGTTTTGTTAGAATATAATCCTTAAA
The DNA here is from genome assembly GCF_032173495.1 of Musca vetustissima. Lineage (NCBI taxonomy): Eukaryota > Metazoa > Arthropoda > Insecta > Diptera > Muscidae > Musca > Musca vetustissima. The sequence goes on from NW_026878968.1 coordinate 14,034, forward strand.
TTTTTCATATTTATCACCATCATTTATTTCATTTAGTGGAACAAATAAATAGAGGCTAATATTTTCGAAGATAAAGAGCTTGGAGAATATTCTTTAATAAATCACGCCTTATGTAGAGCCCTAAAAACATTCCTTAATAAATCCACGCCTTATGTAGAGCCCTAAAAATATTCCTTAATAAATCCACGCCTCAGTTGGCCCTTTAAAAATATTCTTTAAAAAATCCACGCTTTATTTAGAGCCCTAAAAATATTCTTTAAAAAATCCACGCCTCATAATAGAGCCCTAAAAATATTCTTTAAAAAATCCACGCCTCATAATAGAGCCCTAAAAATATTCTTTAAAAAATCCACGCCTCAGTTGGCCCTTTAAAAATATTCTTTAATAAATCCACGCTAAAAATATTCTTTAATAAATCCACGCCTCAGTTGGCCCTTGAAAAATATTCTTTAATAAATCCACGCCTCAGTTGGCCCTTGAAAAATATTCCTTAATAAATCCACGCCTCAGTTGGCCCTAGAAAAATATTCTTTAATAAATCCACGCCTCAGTAGGCCCTTTAAAAATATTCTTTAATAAATCCACGCCTCAGTTGGCCCTTTAAAAAATATTCTTTAATAAATCCACGCCTCAGTTGGCCCTTGAAAAATATGCCTTAATAAATCCACGCCTTATGTAGAGCCCTAAAAATATTCTTTAATAAATCCACGCCTCAGTTGGCCCTTTAAAAATATTCTTTAATAAATCCACGCCTCAGTTGGCCCTTTAAAAATATTCTTTAATAAATCCACGCCTCAGTTGGCCCTAAAAATATTCTTTAATAAATCCACGCCTCAGTTGGCCCTTTAAAAATATTCTTTAATAAATCCACGCCTCAGTTGGCCCTTTAAAAATATTCTTTAATAAATCCACGCCTCAGTTGGCCCTTGAAAAATATTCTTTAATAAATCCACGCCTAAGTTGGCCCTTTAAAAATATTCTTTAATAAATCCACGCCTTATGTAGAGCCCTAAAAATATTCTTTAATAAATCCACGCCTTATGTAGGAGCCCTAAAAATATTCTTTAATAAATCCACGCCTTATGTAGAGCTTGAAAAATATTCTTTGATAAATCCACGCCTTGTGTAGAGCCCTAAAAATATTCTTTAATAAATCCACGCCTTATGTAGAGCCCTAAAAATGTTCTTTAATAAATCCACGCCTTAGCCCTAAAAATATTCTTAAAAAAATCTACGAATTCTTTAGGTTTTATATATTTTTGAAAATTCCAGTTTAATATTCCCGATTATCTATCAGTTATTCTATGCTATTTCCTCTGATTTAATGATGCACATAAGTTCGAATAATAATTATTTATAAAATAAAATCCGATAAACATATTTGTAAACTTCTATGCCAGCGCCTATAATTAATCCTTTTGACTTTTCACAGTTTTGTGTGTTGTGGAATTTACACTTCTGTGTCGTTGCAGTTCAGTTCAGTTCCGTTTAGTTCAGTTCGGCAGCAATAAAATCGGCAAATCAAATAAATTATCAACATAAATTTGTTTAAATCCCCATGTTTTCATCAATGCTCTCTATTTACGTATTTTAATTAACAAATCATTTAAACTGATTGGAAAACTGATGCAATAAAATGGTGTTCCATTAACCCATAGAGAACCCAAGGGGTTCATCATGGGGGTATTAATGGGAAGGAAAGTTAAAATAGAAAGAGGTGGGGGACATATGTGAAAGGAAGGCTAAGAAAGTCTGCGGGGCAAATTTTTTAAAAAAAAAACATTTTTCAGTTTTCTGTTCCTTAAGGGTTAATATACTATTGCATTGTAATTGATATATTTATATATGTGTGTAAATGTGTTACTCATTCTCTCTTCATGTATTTGGCATGTCATCACCTCACCTCTTCACTGCCTCTTAATGATATTTTATTATTGTTATTTGTTGAAGTTACATTTCGAATGAACAAGAAAATTTTATTAATTGCATTGGCATTGTGTACTTAAGGCCAGAACGGACTCTGGACTCCGCACCTCCAACTGCCCGCTGCAGCTTCCCTCAGTTCACTCCCTGTGACAACATACACAGACTTTGTAACCTGCGGTAAGACCATTTTACAACAAAAATTCTTAGTAACAATAATAATAAAACGATATTCAATAGCAACAACAACAAGAACAACCTCTGTCATTCGGCAATAATTAAGTTTTATCTATTGAATTTGTCTTGCAGCTTTGTAATAAGAAAAGTGATTTCTAAGTTTGCCTAAAAGTATGCACTATTTTTGTATTAATTTGTATTGGTTAGTATAAGGGCACTTGGGTGATGTCGAAGACGAAGACGACGACTACGATGATGATAAGGAAATAATTTAAGAGTATTTTACACTAACAACAAATACAATTACAACTACATGAGTGCAATCAAAAGGTGGGTGGGGACCTGTGTGTGACCACCTCCTATTTGATGTTTATCTATAAAGTAATTTTCATTTGTTAGAGGTAAATTTAGGAAATTATGCACAGGGTGTGGCTCGGAGTTAAATAGGACCAAATAAGGCCTTGATTTTTTATACCCTCCACCATAGTATGGAGGGTATATTAGTTTTTTAAGTATGTTTTTGGGGGAGCTAAAATAAACCGTAGAATTTTTAAAGAATATTTTTAGGGGCATAAACAAGGCGCATATTTTTAAAGACTATTTTTATGGGGACCTATTTAGAATATTTTAGAATATTTTAGGCGTAGTTTCTTTAAAGAATATTTTTAGACGCATATTCTTTAAAGAATATTTTTAGGCGTGGCTTTTTAAAGAATATTTTTAGGCGTGGCTTTTTTTAAGAATATTTTTAGGCGTGGATTTTTTAAAGAATATTTTTAGGCGTGGATTTTTTAAAGAATATTTTTAGGCGTATATTCTTTAAAGAATATTTTTAGGCGTAGATTCTTTAAATAATTTTTTTAGGCGTAGATTGTTTAAAGAATATTTTTAGGCGTAGATTCTTTAAAGAATATTTTTTGGGGTTCCAAAAGAGGCGTAGATTCTTTAAAGAATATTTTTAGGCGTATATTCTTTAAAGAATATTTTTGGGGTCTATGCAAGGCGTGGATTTTTTAAAGAATATTTTTATGCGTAGATTTTTTAAAGAATATTTTTAGGCGTAGATTATTTAAAGAATATTTTTACGCGTAGATTTTTTAAAGAATATTTTTAGGTGTAGATTTTTTAAAGAATATTTTTACGCGTAGATTTTTTAAAGAATATTTTTAGGCGTAGATTTTTTACAGAATATTTTTACGCGTAGATTTTTTAAAGAATATTTTTAGGCGTAGATTTTTTAAAGAATATTTTTAGGCGTAGATTCTTTAAAGAATATTTTTAGGCGTAGATTCTTTAAAGAATATTTTTAGGCTTAGATTCTTTAAAGAATATTTTTAGGCGTAGATTCTTTAAAGAATATTTTTAGGCTTAGATTCTTTAAAGAATATTTTTAGGCGTAGATTCTTTAAAGAATAATATTTTTAGAATATTTTTAGAGATTTATACAAGTCTTGGATTTATTAATGAATATTTTTCAAGGGCCAACTGAGGCGTGGATTTATTAAAGAATATTTTTCGTGGATTTATTAAAGAATATTTTTAAAGGGCCAACTGAGGCGTGGATTTATTAAAGAATATTTTTAAAGGGCCAACTGAGGCTTGGATTTATTAAAGAATATTTTTTCAAGGGCCAACTGAGGCGTGTATTTTTTAAAGAATATTTTTTCAATGGTCAGCTACATAGACGTGGATTTTTTAAAGAAAAATTTTCAGGGATCAAAAAGGACGTGGATTTTTTAAAGAATATTTTTAAGGACGTGGATTTTTTAAAGAATAAATTTTCAAGGCCTATTCAAGGTATGGTTTTATTAAAGAATATTTTTTCAAGGCCTACCAAAGGCTTGGATTTATTAAAGAATATTTTTAGATGAGAATCACAGCTAAAGGCGTGGATTTTTTAAAGAATATTTTTAGGGGCGTGGATTTTTTAAAGAATATTTTTAGGGGCGTGGATTTTTTATAGAATAAATTTTGGGTCGTGGATTTTTTAAAGAATATTTTTAGGGGCGTTGATTTTTTAAAGAAAATTTTAAGGGGCGTGGATTTTTTAAAGAACGTTTTGAGGGGCGTGGGATTTTTAAAGAACATTTTGAGGGGCGTGGATTTTTTAAAGAACATTTTGAGGGGCGTGGATTTTTAAAGAACATTTTGAGGGGCGTGGATATTTTAAAGAACATTTTGAGGGGCGTGGATTTTTTAAAAACTACTTTTAGGGGCCTAAATAAGACTCGGATTTTTTAAAGACTACTTTTAGGGGCCTAAATAAGACTCGGATTTTTTAAAGACTATTTTTAAGGGCCTAAATAAGACTCGGATTTTTTTAAAGACTACTTTTAGGGGCCTAAATAAGACTCGGATGTTTTAAAGACTAATTTTAGGGGACTAAATAAGACTCGGATTTTTTAAAGACAAGTTTTAGGGGCCTAAATAAGACTTGGATTTTTTAAAGACGACTTTTAGGGGCCTAAATAAGACTCGGATTTTTTAAAGACTACTTTTAGGGGCCTAAATAAGACTCGTATTTTTTAAAGACTACTTTTAGGGGCCTAAATAAGACTCAGATTTTTTAAAGACAAGTTTTAGGGGCCTAAATAAGACTTGGATTTTTAAGGACTAATTTTAAGGCTTAAATAAGACGTTGATATTTTAAAGAATACTTTGAGGAGTCATAAAGAAGTCGTGGGATTGCAAAGAATATTTTTGGGTACCTAAACAAGACGTGAATATGTTAAAACATATTTTTGGGGACTTAAATAACGCGTGGATTTTTTTAGGTCTATTTTTAGGATCCTATATAAGGCGTGGTTTTTTGAAATCTATTTTTAGGGTCCTATATAAGGCGTGGATTTTTTTAATTCTATATGAGGCGTAGATTTTTGTGAAGTCTATTATTGGGGTTCTATATGAGGCGTGGATTTTTGTGAAGTCTATTATTGGGGTTCTATATGAGGTGCGGACTTACTTAAAGTATATTTTCAGGGTCATATAAAACGCTTGAATAGTTTTAAAGTATATTTTTAGGGTCCTGATTTGAGGCGTGTATTTTTTAATTTGTACGGTTCTCTAAAAGGCGTGGATTTTTTTAAATATATTTTTGTAAAGGGCGTGAATTTTTAAAAGTATATTTTTAGTGTCCTATAAAAAGCGTGGATTTTTTAAAGTGTATTTTTAGGTTCCTTTATGAGGTGTGGGTTTTTAACGTGTATCGTTAGGTTCATTTATGAGCTGTGGGTTTTTAACGTGTATCTTTGGGTTCCGATATGTGGCGTGGATTTTTTAACAAATATTTTTTTATGGAAGCTATACCTCCTCTCACAACCCCTCGCTGGCTTTTTCTCCAACAAAACCGAAAATCTACCCAAATAATTGTACTTGTGTCAAACAATAAATATGTCAGCATTTATTTGTAAGTCACTCAACTAAATACATTTTTACAAAAGGTTAGCATTTGAATTTATGCAAATATGTGTATTTGTGGGTGGGTGGTTGGCTATGTGTATGTGTGTATGTCCATACTGGTACTGGTAATGTAAATCTCAATATACATTTGTGTGTGTTTACTTATGTAAAGTTATATAAATTTATTAATGAATTTGTGGACAGGACAATAGATATGTTTAGTCCACTGAAAATAGAGATATTTGAGTGTGTATGTGTGTAGTGAAATATACAAATAAATTTATATATGTGTGTATGCGTTAAGCCATCATGTTTTATTCTGTGGCATGTTATAACCATAACAGCTCAAAAAGGAATTCTATTAGATTTAATGTTCTGGCTGACTATTGTATACACTAAAACACATACACACACACATACATACAAATACTGACGCATATACATATTTATTTTTAGAACAATCAAAGATATTGCCAGAAAATGGAAATGTGATAATTTTATTTATGATACGAAAGGAGGAGGGAGGGAAAATTAATTTTCTGAAAAAAATTAAATTGGAAATTTTTTGAAAAGTTCGTAAAACCAATTCCCGTATAAAATAACTTTCTATAGAACCAATATTCGGTTTTCTAAATTTTTTTTCACCCCTAACATTTCCATACCACCCTCCATCCATGCATCCACGTCCTTCTTCACATACAACTTAATATCTTTCTTTGCTCTTTGTTATCGTTTTTGAGGTTTTACATACATGAACGTCCATGGACATTTATTAATTTGTTATAGGATATTTAATTAATTTAATTAAATTGTATAACAGCACCGACATCAGCATGTGATTGACCCAAATAAGTTTTCATTATGTCAGATTTTCTGAAAAATTGAAGTAAATTACAAGACGCAGTGTATTCTGGCTAATGGACGTTTTTCGGACACAAGTAATACGAAACAAAAGGATAAGAAATTTTTAGTTGTCCGATTTCTGTTGTACGTTTGGTTGTGTGTTCATGCAACTTATATATATTGTAAAATATACTAATTAAAAATTTTAAAATGATTTAAAAATAATGAAGTATTATGTAACAAAGAGCTAATGGGAAAATGTAGAAAAATAAAAAGGATTTTTAAAATAGATGTCGGGAATTTTTAAAATATTCTTTCTGGGGTGTATGGAAGGGGTGGGGGTCAATAGAAGACGTGGATCTTTAAATTACTTTTTTTAGGACCTTTCGAAGATGTGGTTGTTTGAAATATTTTTTTCTGGGGTCTGTAGAAGGGTAGATTTTTATATATAGTTGTTTCTGTGGTTTATAAAACGGGTAGATATTTTTCTGTAGAAAACGTGGATTTTTAGAATATTTTTTCTGGGGTCTGTAGAAGGGGTGGTTTTTATACCCTTCACCACACTGTGGTACAGGGTATTATGTCTTTGTGCATATGTTTGTAATAGGCAAAAGGAAACGAGATAGACACATGGTTCCTTTTGAGAATATGCATGGAATCACTTTCTGAGTCGATTTTCGCATGTCCGTCCGTCTGTCCATTTTAAATTGTAAACAAAGTACAGGTCGCATTTATGATCCGAATTGGATGAAATTTGGCATAGGTCACTTATTTGGCCCACGGACGAACCCTATTGAAATTGAGAAAAATCGGTTCAAATTTAGATATAGCTCCCATATATATTTTCTCCCGATTTAAGATAAATGGGGCACCAAAGTCCCTATATATCTTCCGATTTGCACGAAATTTGGTACAGAATACTGAATTAGGTCCAGAGGGATGTGTGACAAATTTCGAGAAAATCGGTTCAGATTTAGATATAGCTCCCATATATAGTTTCGTCCGAATTAAGGTAAATGGCGCACCAAAGTCACAATATATCATTCGATTTGCACGAAATTTGGCACAGTGTACTGAATTAGGTCCAGAGGGATGTCGGTCCAGATTTAGATATAGCTCCCATATATATTTTCGTCGGTTATATGTAAATGGTGTACCAAAGTCCCAATATATCTTTCGATTTGCACGAAATTTGGCATAGGGTACTGAATTTGTTCTAGAATGGTGTGTGTTAAGTTTCCTGAAAATCGGTCCAGATTTAGATATAGCTCCCATATATATTTCCGTTCGATTTCATGTAAATGGTGTACCAATGTCCCTATATACCTTTCGATTTGCACGAAATTTGCCATAACGTACTGAATTGAGCATAGAGTGATGTGCGCCAAGTTTCGAGAAAATCGGTCCAGATTAAGATATAGCTCCCACATATAGTTTCTTCCGATTTCATGTAAATGGTGCACCAAAGTCCCTGTATATATTTCGATTTGCTCGAAATTTGGCATAGCGCACTGAATTGGGCCTAGAGTGATGTCAGTCAAGTTTCATGAAAATCGGTCCAGAGTTAGATAATGCTCCCACATATAGTTTCGTCCGATTTCATGTAAATGGTGCCCCAAACTCCCTATATATCTTTCGATTTGCACGAAATTTGGTACAGAATACTGAATTAGGTCCAGAGGGATATGTGCCCAATTTCGAGAAAATCGGTTCAGATTTAGATATAGCTCCCATATATAGTTTCGTCCGATTTAAGGTAAATGGCGCTCCAAAGTCCCTAATTATCATTTGATTTGCACGAAATTTGGCATAGAGTACTGAATTAGGTCCAGAGGGATGTGTGCCAAATTTCCTGAAAATCGGTCCAGATTTAGATATAGCTCCCATATATATTTTCGTCGGTTATATGTAAATGGTGTACCAAAGTCCCTATATATCTTTCGATTTGCACGAAATTTGGCATAGAGTACTGAATTAGGTCCAGAGGGATGTGTGCCAAGTTTCGAGAAAATCGGTTCAGATTTAGATATAGCTCCCGTATATAGTTTCGTCCGATTTAAGGTAAATGGCGCTCCAAAGTCCCTAATTATCATTCGATTTGCACGAAATTTGGCATAGAGTACTGAATTAGGTCCAGAGGGATGTGTGCCAAATTTCCTGAAAATCGGTCCAGATTTAGATATAGCTCCCATATATATTTTCGTCGGTTATATGTAAATGGTGTACCAAAGTCCCTATATATCTTTCGATTTGCACGAAATTTGGCATAACGTACTGAATTAAGCCTAGAGTGATGTCTGCCCAGTTTCGTGAAAATCGGTCCAGATTTAGATATAGCTCCCATATATAGTTTAGTCCGATTTCATGTAAATGGTGCCCCAAAATCCCTATATATCTTTCGATTTGCACGAAATTTGGGCTTAGAGTGATGTCTGCCTTGTTTCCTAAAAATCGGTCCAGATTTAGATATTATAGATTGATTTTAAGTAATTGACGCACCAAGGAACCAATAGGAACAAAACGTTCTGAAATTAGTATAACCTAACCTGTGACAAGTTTGTTTGAAATCGCTTAATATTTGGATAGAGCTTCCATATATATTTTCGCCCGATTTCAAGTAAATTGGGCATCAGAGTCCTCATGTTAGTCAGATTGACATCAAATTTTGCACAACGTACAAAATTGAGCATAGAATTATGTAGTTGCGTTTTCTAGAAGTACAGACATAGCCCAACGGATGACCTATTTATATTTGTTTGCAGTCGATTTACATACTTTATGGATAGATCTAGGTAGATTCATATTTAGATGAATATCACATATTTTATTTCATCCAATTTCATGTTAATAGTCCAGTTTAATATATCTATAGTGGTGAAGGGTATCATATAGTCGGCCCCGTCCGACTTTACTACTTTCCTTACTGGTTATAAAATAATTTTTTCTGGGGTCTATAGAAGGCGTGAACTTTTAAAAAATATTTTTTCTGGCATTAGGCGTGGATTTTTAACTATGTTTTAAATGTAGTAAAATGTCTCCATTTAAATATTATTATTAATTTTGTGTAAAATTTAATTGATAAATTCACCTGCATATATTTACCTTTTTGATATTTGTAATTTATATCAATTTGAATTATTTTTTGCTGCTGCTGTTGTCGTTTTACAGAAAATGGGTTTTTATTGGCCCTTGGCAACAAAACATCAGCATCTGTGCGTGTGTGTGTGCATTCTTATTGGAATATTTATGCCATTTTTCCAATTCATTAAAATTCATAATTCTAATGATATCACAAAGTGATCGCATTGCCTTTGTGTATTCAATACACCATATATATCGTATAACTATCTATTTTATATATTTATTTTTAATTTTTAGTAGTGTTATTTTTTATTATTAGTATTGATATTTCCCCCCTCAGAAAGTCAGAAATATATAGTATAAATTAAATATTTAATTTCAATCAAATATTTACATAATTTGCAGTCATTTGGAATAGCAAATGGGAAAGTTATATATATATATATATATATATATATATATATAAAATAAAACATAAATAAAAATACAAAAAAAAATAATAATAAATTAAAAAATATATATTGAAAATGTTAAAATTTGGACTTGGAATCCTTCCCAAAAAATATGGCCTCCTGGAAAATTAGATGATTGAATTTCCAAACATATTATACCCTTCACCACACTGTGGTACAGGGTATTATGTCTTTGTGCATATGTTTGTAACAGGCAAAAGGAAACGAGATAGACACATGGTTCCTTTTGAGAATATGCATAGAATCACTTTCTGAGTCGATTTATGCATGTCCGTCCGTCCGTCTGTCCGTCTGTCCATGTTAAATTGTAAACAAAGTACAGGTCGCATTTATGATCCGAATTGGATGAAATTTGGCATAGGTCACTTATTCGGCCCAAGGACGAACCCTATTGAAATTGGGAAAAATCGGTTCAGATTTAGATATAGCTCCCATATATATATTTAACCGATTTAATGTAAACGGTCCCTATATATCTTTCGATTTGCACGAAATTTGGTACAGCCTAATCATTTAGGTCTAGAATGATGTCTGCCAAGTTTCGTGAAAATCGGTCCAGATTTAGATATAGCTCCCATATATAGTTTCGTCCGATTTCATGTAAATGGTGCCCCAAAGTCCCTATATATCTTTTGATTTGCACGAAATTTGGTATAACGTGCTGAATTAAGCCTAGAGTGATGTATGCCAAGTTTGGAGAAAATCGGTCCAGATTTAGATATAGCTCCCATATATAGTTTCGTCCGATTTCATGTAAATGGTGCCCCAAAGTCCCTATATATCTTTCGATTTGCACGAAATTTGGTACAGCCTAATTATTTAGGTCTAGAATGATGTCTGCCAAGTTTCGTGAAAATCGGTCCAGATTTAGATATAGCTCCCATATATAGTTTCGTCCGATTTCATGTAAATGGTGCCCCAAAGTCCCTATATAACTTTTGATTTGCACGAAATTTGGTATAACGTGCTGAATTAAGCCTTGAGTGATGTATGCCAAGTTTGGAGAAAATCGGTCCAGATTTAGATATAGCTCCCATATATAGTTTCGTCCGATTTCATGTAAATGGTGCCCCAAAGTCCCTATATATCTTTCGATTTGCACGAAATTTGGTACTGCCTAATCATTTAGGTCTAGAATGATGTCTGCCAAGTTTCGTGAAAATCGGTCCAGATTTAGATATAGCTCCCATATATAGTTTCGTCCGATTTCATGTAAATAGTGCCCAAAGTCCCTATATATCTTCTGATTTGCACGAAATTTGGCATAACGTACTGAATTAAGCCTAGAGGGATGTCTGCCAAGTTTGGAGAAAATCGGTCCAGATTTAGATATAGCTCCCATATATATTTGCGTCCGATTTAAGGTAAATGGAGTACCAAAGTCCCTATATATCTTTCGATTTGCACGAAATTTGGCATAACGTATTAAATTAAGCCTAGAGTGATGTCTACCAAGTTTCGAGAAAATCGGTTCAGATTTAGATATAGCTCCCATATATAGTTTCGTCCGATTTCATGTAAATGGTGCCCCAAATTCCCTATATATCTTTCGATTTGCACGAAATTTGGCATAACGTATTAAATTAAGCCTTGAGTGATGTTTGCGAAGTTTCGAGAAAATCGGTTCAGATTTAGATATAGCTCCATATATAGTTTCGTCCGATTTGATGTAAATGGTCCACCAAAGTCGCTAAATATCTTCCGATTTGCACGAATTTTGGCATAACGTACTGAATTGAGTCTAGAATGACGTCTGCCAAGTTTCGTGAAAATAGTTCCTGATTTAGATATAGCTCCCATATATAGTTTCGTCCGATTTCATGTAAATGGTGCACCAAAGTCCCTATATATCCTTCGATTTGCACGAAATTTGGCATAACGTACTTAATTGAGCCTAGAATGATGTCTGCCAAGTTTCGTGAAAATCGGTCCAGATTTAGATATATCTCCCTTTTATTATAGATTGATTTTAAGTAATTGACGTACTAAGGAACCAATTGGAATAAAACGTTCTGAAAGTTGTATAACCTAACCTGTGACAAGTTTGTTTGAAATGCCTAATATTTGGATAGAGCATCCATATATATTTCGCCCGATTTCTAGTAAATTGGGCATCAAACTCCTCATGTTAGTCAGATTGACATCAAATTTTGCACAACTTAAAAAATTGAGC